>NW_027656203.1:0-139633 GCF_964235325.1 Thermobia domestica | reverse complement strand
AAGCTCTTTACTTCGTTTTTTTTTGTTTTGTTTTTTTAAATCTAAAGACATTGTAGAACAGGTTACGTATGGTTTCACGCCTTTCAGCGCCAAGACATAGGAGGTGATGACGTCGTAACTTGTAAAAAAAATTTTGGTTAGGTCTATTTTTATTATTTTGGGCGGACTTACTTTTGCATCTAGAAGATTGAAATTTTGCACAAACATTCAGTCCACCGAGTAGTATTTATCAGATTTTTTCAGATCTCTGCGTTAACACAGGGGGGGGAGGGTCCAGAGGGGCAAAAAGGCAGATTTTTTTACGCCTCAGGTACATGGTGGAGACATGTGAATGGTACCGTTTCAAACCATTCTGAAGAGAATGAGGTACAAATCATAGCCCTAGGATTAATAGGGATGTATCAGGAAATTTTTTTACCTGAGATTATTGTCTTGTGAGGTAATCTGGGACATTGTGGGGATCACTGGTAAATCTTTTTTTCCGTCCTTACTATTCAAGATAGAAGCACGAAATTTTGTACACATGTTAGTATACCACTTAGTATTTTTCAGTTGATTTTCAGATCTCTGTGTTAACACAGGGGGGTCTAGAGGCGCTCAAAATCAATATATATTAGAGAAAAATCACGATTTCTCTCAAAATTTTCCGCCTCACGGACACGATAGGGAAATATGAATGGTACTGTTTGAAAGGTTTCTCTATAGTGAAACAAACGAGGTATGAACCATGATTCTACGATAAATAGAGATGATGCTGTAGCCACTTGACTGAAAGTCTATGATTTACCTTAAAAAAAAAAAAAAAAAAAAAACGTAATTTAAAAGGGTTCGAAGCGGTCGAACTCAAGTAAAGGAGGACCAGAAATAACGACAATGAGAGGCCATGTATTGTTTACTTCTTCTTTTTTTGTTACCTCCCAGGGAGAGGGATACTAAATGAAATTGAATCATTATGAAAGAACTGATGGAATGAAAATGTGGGAGGAGATAGGTGAACCCGCAGAAACCCCATACCATGTTGTCCACCACACAAAATCACGTTGACTTAAGATCGAACCAGAGACCCTTTGCAAGAAAGATAAGCACCCTATCATTGAATAACTGTACCTCTTTCTTCCTTGTTAAGGATGGTGGCATTGCTTCGTGCTTTCCAATTCTTATCTATTAACTTATTATCTAATTTGGCTTTCTATTTATTTGAATATTACCAAACTCTAGCCATAGTATATATATAGTTGAATATTTGGTTGAGGAAATACAAAATAATACATGCATCTAAAATGTTACGAATATGAGTTTCACACTTGTAGACAATTTTCACCCTGTATTGATTTTCGCAAGTTTTCATTATAAGTTTACAGTGTATTTACTTATTTTTTAACGGGTTTGTTCCATTTCTTTCTACATAATTCCTGTTCTAGATAGAAATTAATGATTTCATTAGACTTCTAAAGTATGCTATGCATAAATGTCGGATGTCTTATAGAACGGCTTTGTCCGTCCGTCCGTCCGTCTGTCGAAATGTATCAGAGCAAAAAGGGTAAGAGTAATTGGATGCATCCCAAGCATCCCAAGAATAAGTTCCATCCTCCCTATTTTCCTCTATTCGAACCGGAAGTGGTTCTAATTAGTTATTTCCGGCTTCAACTATTATCGCAATATTGCGTTCATTTTATTTATTTATTTATTTATTTATTTTTATTTTATTTTTTTTGCAAAGGATTCAGCGTCTCAAGACAACATAAGATGACTATTCCGACCACTTTACCAAAACCGGAAGTTGTTGAAATTTACTACTACTTCTGGTTTCAATACATATTTCCATAGAGCAAAAACGGTAAGAGATATTGAGATGCGCTATTTTTTCTATTGATTTAGCTCCCCAACAATGGGCTCAGCCCTCTCAATTAACCCTCTATTCAAATGGGAAGTTGTTCAAATTCATAATCTCAGTCCAGCATTTATCACCATAAAACAAAAATGGAAATATAGCAACAAGCTGTTTTCTGCAACTGATTCAGGGTATGGAGAGAATATACCATCGCAATCCGTAACACTCTATCGAAACCAGAAGTGATTGAAACTTACTAGTCCTTTCCGGTTTCAATATTAATTTCCGTAGAGCGAGAGCGGTAAGAGATATCAAGGCGCAGTTCTTTGCAAACGTTTCAGGTTCCCAAGAGTAGATTCTATATCCTCTCTTAAACTGGATGTGGTTCAAACTAACTATTTCTGATTTCAACCTTCATAGATATTGTACAAAAAGGGTAAAACATATTAACATGAGTAATACCTGTGAGATACGGATTCAGCGTTCGAGAAACAGTTTCTGTCTTTGATCTTATTAATCTATTGCAACCAGTAATTATAGATGTATTACTTCAAGTTTGAGTTGAGTTGATTTTAGTTTAGCGTCCCTTTCAGCAGCGAGGCCATATGAGACGTGGACCTACTGATTAACGTGGAATCCGAACCACATGAGCTCCCGCCGGGAATCGAACCCGGGTCTCCCACGCCAAAGGCGCGTACGCTAACCGCTTAGCCACGGAGGAGCTCACTTCAAGTTTGAGTATTTAATTCACATAGGTTATAAGTCTGCAGTAGTTTCACACTGTGAAACGAAACTCACTTATTTACTTATTTGTTAGCTATTATTTCTGCTATAAACTACACATTATTAACGACATTTTGTTTATTGGTTAAAGTTTAGCATGCCTTTTCAGCTCGAGGCTATATGAGATGTGGACCTAAAGTTTAAGGTGGAATCCGAACCATTGTGGTGCGTTCAATACTCTCTCACTGGAAATCGAACCCAGGATCACATACCACATACACGTGTTAGGCACTAGATCACCAGGACGGTAACAACATTTTCAATGGTAGCTGAAGGAAGTAATACTATGTGGAGGTGACTACTTTACCCTAAGTGGTAATTATACCCCACCTTCCCCTACATGGTTTATTTCCTCATTTAGAAAATATATAGTATGTTGTGCTCTCTGCTAACAGTATACATTTCAAGTCAAATTTTCGTATCAGCATTGCCAAGAGCTAAGAGACCTCTGGTGTGTTTTTATTAGCTTTTAACTGAATGTTATCAGTCGCATCATTGCATTTCCTTGACCTATCCGTAAACGCTTGAAAGAGAATTCCCTATTTTTGACTTTAAAACACACGATAACCTTACGATTTTTGGAATTTCCGTGAAAAACAAGCGTTTGTACAAAGTTCAGCAAAAATCACTGCCAAAAATCCATTTTTATTGCGTAAACAAACAACAGTTTATCTTTCCATATTACGACCTATTGCAAGAATTAATAATACTATTAATAAATAAAAAGAACATCAGACCGTTTTTATTTTTCTTGTAGTTAACAGTTCACGACTTCAAATTTCTGTTAGGTCATCACATTAGTAATCAAACCGTTGCTGTGATCATAATTTTAATATTTAATAATAGTAATATGAAGATTACAGTCAATTGAAATCCCACAATTGCATAATTACGTAAATTGAATTATTTTTCCTAATTACACTTTTTGAATATATATACGAGGAATGATCGGAAAAAGGTTACAAAGCTTATTATAGTTTATGTGTGAGACTTAGCTGGGAGATCAATAGAAACGATGATACACGGCACACAACGGATC
Source organism: Thermobia domestica (assembly GCF_964235325.1). Classification (NCBI taxonomy): domain Eukaryota; kingdom Metazoa; phylum Arthropoda; class Insecta; order Zygentoma; family Lepismatidae; genus Thermobia; species Thermobia domestica. The sequence goes on along the minus strand of NW_027656203.1, from coordinate 135,980 downwards.
ATTTCGAGCTGTTGCTGTTAAGTCCATGCACACTAGTGGCATCTCGAGTCTATCGAAGTAATTCAACACACACTGACAACGACGTAGAAGGCACCTCACCATGAGCGAATCTTCTGATTTCTTTGTCGCTACTGTGGAATGGTCTTAATGTGTTCGAAAGCGTGCTCCATGAAATGGCCACTTCAATTTTAATATGAGGTCGAAATCGCAAGGTAATAAGTCTGGCGCGTATGGTGGATGCTCTAATACCTTCCACCCGATCCACACCGCAGGAAAAGTTTCTGCATCCACGCTAGCGCATGGGCTGTCGCATTGTCTTGAAGGATTAATGGAGCATGTAGACGTTCAGGAAGTTTCTTCCGAACAGCCCATTGTAGGTGTCGTTGCAGGGAAGCGTGGTAATAGCACAGTGCGTTCACAGTTTGGTCAAGTGGGATGAAAAGTCACAAAATCCATCCCCTCCCCCAATGTAATACGCTACGATGACCATTATCTTGACAAGGAAGGGATTGCGACGAAATGTGTGCCTGTGTGGCAAACCTGGATAACGCCATTTCCCTGACGGCCGTTTCAGCTCTAGCTCCTAAAACCTGGCCCAAAATTCATCAATAGTGACAGCTCATCAATGGAGACTACTTCGAAGGACTCTAGATCTCACTGGTGCGTTTCTGGGCTTTACGCGTGATTGTACTTGTAACGGTTTGTAATGTTCTAATTCAAGGTCAAATACGTATAAAACGAATGATTCGTTATACTCATTTTCCTTGTGCTGCACCCTAATATGGGGATATGTTTGTCTATCCTAATCCCTATATATGCATCGTTAGCATATGTACTAAATTTCAGAATTTCTTGCTTTGTTCGCAGAGAGAGAAAGAGAGTTGTCATAAATGCGTAACCATCATAAATACACTTTATTTCTTATTTTGTCCTCTCGTAAATATTTGCAGCTGTCTGCATTTACCAGTAATATCAATTCATCCACCCAATGATCTTTTAAATGTTACATCTTCATAGCAACAATTTCGTTTTCTGCGCATCAAAATATCTGAGCTTCGTCTGGGCAACCACTCACTTGCGGTTTTCATTTGTTACCATGACACCAGCTGCTGAATTCACAAAACATCACATTTTCCTTGTACTTCTCAGCGAAAGTGAGAGTGAAAGTGTTATAATCAAAATAATGCAGTATCTACTGCGAAGCAACCTAGGTTTCCTGGGTGAACTAGCAAGGAACTCCAAACGAAAAATGCAGTCATTCTATATTCAGTTTCTATACATTTGTTGAGAATTTAGTTCACCTGAACAAACCATTCACATACTTAGGTACATTATTATTATTATTATTATTATTATTATTATTATTATTATTATTATTATTATTATTATTATTATTATTATTATTATTATTATTACAAGGACCTAACCTAAATGGAATCCGTACACTAAGATTAACCAAATACGTATGAACAACCCCGTGGGAGAATTTTTCTACAAGGAATGGAACGATATCTCCTCTAAGCTCAACAGCAGACACTCAAAACAAACAAACAAAATCATTTCTCGAGTGCAATTATCATTTCCGTAGTGAAATGACTTATTATAACTATTGGGAACATCGCTTCCCAGTACAGCAAATAAGAACATACCTAGGCTTCCTTGGCGGGAATTATGGTTCCCATTGCCCGCAAGAGAACCTACATCTAACTGAGAACCTACCTCTAACTCCCAGTAGTGCTGCCTGTAACCTCTTTTCTACTTCCAGAATAGAGCTTGGTGGGTGTTACTACTACTATAGGGGAGCCAGCAAGAGAAGATCCCTGATAGCTTGCAGTGACGTTGCCACTACTCACGCGTCAAGACTTTTTCGGTGCATCTACAGTGGTAATTTAATTAATGGTGTAAGACAAAATGACCATTGTTGGTAACACTAGTGCCAAAGTAGGGGCTGCATTGTCCCAACGCATGTAGTGAGAAACGTCAGAGACCATCTGTTGTTGGCCGTGCTATAGGATTAGGAAGGCGGACAGTACGATTGAGTACTAACATGCTCGGCAATTATGTAATATCGACATCCCCGTTACCAAGACCGCCGATTTCTCTGTAACTTTGGGGGGGGGGGCATTCAGATGTGTCTTTGGTTGCAGACAAGACTCTAGGAAGGCTTATATGAGGATTTTAAGACGAATTCAAACTATGCCAAATATTGTACCTTCATAAAAAAAAAAATACATACAACAACAACAACAACAAAAAAAAAACATATAAATATTCATAAAAATACATGGTGTCCACATGAGCAATGTGAGGGCCCGAGTCCCCCCAGGATCGGAGCCCGTGTCTATTACGTAAAAGCAATCAAACATTGTTAGAGTCATCAAGTCTAGGAGGCTCAGATGGGCAGGCCATATAGCTTTCAAAGATTTAACTGGAAACCCAATCAAAAGAGGACCAATAGGAAAACCTAGGCACAAATGAGAGGACAGCATTAAGATAAATCTCGCTGTACAAAGTAGAAACTGGATTCAGTTGGCTAAGAACAGAAGTCAATGCAGAGCTTTATGAAAGCGGCATTGAACCTCTGAGTTCCATAGAGTTAGTTACTTAGTAATACTTAATAATTACGTATTACATAATGCGTAATAATAATAATAATAATAATAATAATAATAATAATAATAATAATAATAATAATAATAATAATAATAATAATAATAAGTGTATGTAATAGGTCTGGAATTTTGGAATATTCTGGCACAATGGCAGATCGACGCGGGGAGAAGAGGGGCAATCGCCACCCCTCGCAACTATTGTATTTTTTTCTTTTAAGCTCAGTCAGTTTTGCAATACGAAAAGCAATATGTCCTTGCCCCCCCCCCCTCTCACGTTGTTGGCTTACTGTTTTAAATTAAAATACACATACAATATTTCTTTTCTTTGTGTCCTGGTAGGAATACCCACAAAACGAGACGAGACATAACTTTTATGAGACCTTTTTCACATGAGACAGCATCAATGGATGTCTCGTACGCAACCACACACCCTGATATAAACAAAAACAAAAGAAACAGGATTTAGCTATATCTTTATTCTCTCTATCTTTCTTCTGTCATATTTCCATTAATTTCATTTCTCTTTAGTCTTTCTAATTTCCTTGCTATCTTTACAGATATATATATCTCTTACTATGCTTCAATTGATTTATCTGTTTTCTTTTCGTAATTCCCTATTCAATTTGTTGTGCACCATTCTGTTTCTTTCCTTTCTTTCAACTTCCTTTCCTCTATTTTATTGAAAAAGAGTCTAAAAATTCTGTTTTATTAATCCGGTTCGATCTTTATATCCTCCATTCTTTTCTCTGTAACCTGACATATAAAGATTTCTTCTTCTAAATTTTAATATTGCTCTCTGAATTTTTGAAGGAACTTAATTTTCATTTCCCGATTTTTAAATTTTTAGTATTATTCTTCAAAATTCTTGTATTTTTGAAATTATTCACGTAAATTTAGGGCCAAATGATGCTACGGGCAGTGAAAAGTCTAATTTCTGTTATCATTTAGTATTTAACCCTTTTAGAATTTTTGGTAACTTTCCGTACCATGACGTAGCATCGTCTTTAATCGCTTATTTAGGTTCTATAACAAGTTTTTTTTTTTTATTGGTCAAGTCAAGGATGAACCAAAGAACACCCCAGATACATTTTGGAACAGGATGGTCAACTTGGCGGCGCCAAGTGGGGGCGGAGGTTCGTGACGCTTTTATTTTTTGTTAAGGGAAAGTTCAACAAATTTCCACGCCTTTAGTTTTCAAGATATCAGTTTGAAGTTTTGCATACGGATTGTGTGTAGCTACCTTTGAGTATTTTTCAATTTTTTTGAGATCCCTACGTGAAACCGGGGCTGGGCCCAGAAACAAATATTCGGGTTTTCCCGAATTTTTCGGTTCAGGTTTATGATACAGACATGTGAGTGGTACCGTTGGAGAAGGCTCGTTATACTGGAGAAAATGGTGTTGCAACCATGACTCTAGGTCAAATAGTAATATATATATATATATATATATATATATATATATATATATATATATATATATATACATGGAAAAAGGGTCACTTTCAGACCTTCAAAAAAGTTCTCGCGACTTGAGTTTTCAAGATACAAGATTGAAATTTGCACACGTATTATGTACATAACGCATTTTTTCTGTTTTTTTTTAAAAAGCACTCAGTTCCCTACGTGAACCCATGCCCGGACTGGAGGAACGCAAAAATTTCAAAAAAGTTAAATCTCTCGTTTTTTTTTCGATTTTCCTGTTTCTGGTGTATAATACGGAAAAGCGACTGGTACTGCTGGAAAATATGTTCTATTCTGAAAAAACGAGGTATGAACCATGATCCTACGATAAATAGTAAGGAAGCAGTAGCTGTTTGAGTGAAAGTCTAAAATTTACCTCAAAAAGCGGAAATCCTAAAAGGGTTAATAAATGATGCACTAAAAAAAATATATCATATATATTTGACTAATATTCAGCCCAATAATTATCTGAATGTTTTACCCGCTCACTCACATCTTCATTCACACATTTATGTTTTTTTATTATATTACTTGAACAGTTGTTTGTTTATTGAAATAATTATTCCGATGTTTGTTTATTACTGAACACTTTTCGAATAGTTATTTGTCCATTTGATTTATTCTTTGAAGCTATGTTCCTTGTTGAATAATTATTCAGATGCTTATAAATGTATCTGAATAACAATTTAGTTTGAGTATTTGAAAACCAAATCAAACCACTCGGCGTAACAGCCCTTTGTGGGCCTGAGCCGATCCAACGCCATCTATTAGCGACCGGCTAAACTACGTCGTCAGCGCGTTACGTCGTCCTGTCTCTAACAGGCGTACCAGGAACTGTCTAGATCCAGTGACCGTCACGTCTTTTATTCACGTGACTCCTCAGTTTGCCTCACGACGCTCGTTGGAAGCCGAAAATTGGGAAGCACCGGTTGGGAATCGAACCCGGGAACACGCGGACATGAGTTCAACATTGTAACCACTAGACTACAGTGTCTCGAATATTTGAAAAACTTATTGAAATATTCTACAATATTTCTTAAAGAATATATTGTAAGAATAGTTGAATTTTACCAACATCGTGCATCACATTGTTTACGAATAAATACGTAGATAAAACATAAAGTTCTGCTGAAAGTCACAAAAAATTTAGAAGAAACATTGGCATTGGATCAGAAAGTTTAACAGCTACAAGTTTAAATAGTGAGATAACTTTAAAAAAAAATACTGTAAATAAACTTCCTCTAGCTTTATGTACATGTAAACATTAAAATATACGTAAGAAAAAATGCACAAAACAAACACAAATAGTTGTTTACATCATTTTTCTTTTTATCTCTCTCTCTATATAAAAATATATGTATGTTCCAGCATGACTCCTGGAACGTCTGGGGTAATTAGAACCAAGCTTGATACACATATGATTCACAACATCAACAAAATACTGTGGGACTAGACATCGCTAGTAAAAAATAGGGGTCGAAAACCATCTTTGTCCTCAAAGCTAATAATTTTAAGCCTGTGTGATATGCAACCAAACTTACTCAGAAAAAGTTGTGGTTGCATGCTTGTACGGGGCAATTGAACAATAACGTTAGTTCTAGTTTGTGATCGAATAAGGGGAATACTTTGAAATGAAATACTGATAATATCTATCGAACAGGTTGTTCACGCCCTAAGCAGGGCAGGGGCTTCAAAATGTATACAGAAATATAGTTTCATGTTTTTTTTTTTATCATTATACTTTCAGTGAGATGCCCGTCCTAAAGGGGTGGGCGAAGATTTACACATATGACTTACAATCTGGAAAAATACTGTAGGGATAATAATTCCTTGGCACTACTAGAGGTGGAACTGGGAAGAGCGTTATATGTGAAAATGTTCAAAAACAATCGATATTAGCGTTGACTCCATAGTTCTCGGGATCGCTGAGATGAATAGTGACACTCTGGGTACCGTTAAAGTCCAAGTTCAGCCCCTGTCGGTCTAGAGGTGGTTGAAAAGGGGTGAAAATGTCTAAAACGACCGAGATTATTGTTGAATCAGTTTTTCGTGATTCGTGACAGTCCGATTGACATTTAAGCCCAAATTTGTTTGAATAGAACGATAAGCGGACAGGTGCTCCAGAGTTTTTTTTAACATTCCGCTTTTAAAATGGGAAGTGGACAATTTCTACAATTACTTTTGCCACATTGAAGCAGATTGTTTATGTTCGCATCACAGGAAAACGGCTGAACAGCTTAAAATAAATTTTGGAACATAACTAGTACTTACCTGTGGCTAGGACTTTTGTCGTATCATTTTGAAAAAAAAAAAATGAAATGAAATCTTTCAATTTTACGTCCCACAGTTATGCCGGTTTGGCTAAAGGAGACTGGTGATAAGAAATGAATGGAATGGTGGAATAAAGAAAGTGGGAGGAAACGGGAGAACCCCGAGAAAACCCACGAGCACGGTGTTCGTCCACCACAAAGTCCACACGGCGCGAGCTGGGATCTAACCAGGGACCCCAAGCACAGGAGGTGAACGGTCTACCACTGAGCCATCGCGCCCTCTCATATCATTTTGATTAAAGGGCGAATCCTAAGGAAATAGAGAGATAAAATTTATCCCAAAATAAGAGTATCTTACGTTTTTTTTTTAATCATTACAACTTCATTGTAATGCTTGTCCAAATGGGGATTTCAAATATGTATCATAACTTATTTTTCCCGTGGGAAGAACAGGCATTTCAGCTAATGTTCTATATCTATATCTATATCTATCTATCTATCTATCTATCTATCTATCTATCTATCTATCTATCTATCTATCTATCTATCTATCTATCTATCTATCTATCTATCTATCTATCTATCTATCTATCTATCTATCTATCTATCTATCTATCTATCTATCTATCTATCTATCTATCTATCTATCTATCTATCTATATCTATCTATCTATCTATCTATCTATCTATTTATCTATCTATCTATCTATCTATCTATATCTATCTATCTATCTATCTATATCTATCTATCTATCTATATCTATCTATCTATCTATCTATCTATCTTTAGCTGCTAGGGGCTCTGCTAGGGGTCTAAAAAGGACGAAACAATAGATACATTCTATATTTTCTAACTTTGATTTATTTGCTCCTCTCTATACTATATTGACTAAATCTTGATCTGAAGAAATGCGTGAAGCAATAAAACTATGAATATGCTATTGCCATCAACACGTTCTGTTCTAATTTAGTTTTCGGAATGTCATGATATATTTCCTAAAATATCACTATTTTTGCAAAAAAATGACTTTTGATGTCACCGTTTTACAAAGAAATAAGTATAAAAAGCTTTATCGACCCTATTATCTATTCACAAATAAATATTTTGTTGTTTTTTTAAGAAACAAAATGTATTTTGTTCATTACATATCACCAAGGCATCTTTCTGTGAGGCGAAAAAGTCGAAGGACAAAAAAGTTTATATTTTCGAATAAATTTTGTTGAGAGTGGTAAAGGACTGTGAGAAACATTGTTATAGAAAGTTTCGTTAATTGATTTTAATAAATAACATATTTATACATATCTATAATTTTGAGGGGTTTAAACGGGACGAAATGTTTCCAATAATTTGGATTTTTTAAAAATAACAACAATATTTTACATCTTATTGCAATGAATCTGACATAATTCAATCTAAGTAGCATAAGAAACGTTTTCCCGAGACGTGTCAGTAATTAGATAGAAATAACGTTGATAGATATGACGATATTTTTTATGGTCAAGGGTTTTTTCGGGACGATTTTTGGTTATTTCCAGGTATCCAACTCTCAACAGAATGTGTAAGAAAATGTCGGCAACTGTGAGCGTACTCTTTAAAACGTCTCCTCTCAAGCATTTCTCATTTCATAAACTATTCTGTTTAAACAGTTCACAGAAATTAGGATGGAAAATTGACAAAAACAGTGTCTACCAACATTTCAGATAGAACATCATTGCCATAACAATTGCTTCGGAGAAAGTCACACCACCGTTCGCTCATAGCAAACAGCATTGAGAAGGGGGAAATATGTAGAGGAGGAGCCCTCCCCACGTGCGTCACGCAGCAGCTCAATAGTTGATTGACACCTGAAGTTCCTTTATAGCTGTTTTCTTCCGCTGGTTATAAAGCAGTAAAGCGAACAAGAAAGACTGGTTACAGATTTCAATAACAATTGTATAGGCTGTGCTCTACACAAACATATTTAAAGCTGAGAAAATATGTAGAAGCTCTGGACTAAAAGACACACATCATTTGAAATATTATAATAAATAACTACAATACATGTATATAGAATAAGAAATACATGTTACTCAATGATAATTAAATAATCCAGTGTAACACCATTCTACAATAAATCCCATATTTTCAGGAACACCATCAATAAGACCGTTATATTACTGTTTTATTTATGGTTAGGTGTCTCACTGGTAATTACACTGAAAGGAGAGGTTCCGACTTCATATGATCGCATGCAGTTTTTATATGGTTTCTTGCCTTTCACTCCTTACATTGTGTCGTTTATTATTATTATTATTATTATTATTATTATTATTATTATTATTATTATTATTATTATTATTATTATTATTATTATTATTATTATTAGTGAGTTGAGTTGATTTTGAGTTTAACGTCCGTTTCAGCAGCTAAGCTGTATGAAAAGTGGACGTACTGATTAACGTGGAATCCGAAACACATGAGCTCCTACTGGGAATCGAACCCAGGTACCCCACGCCACAGACGCGTACGCTAACCTCTTAGCTATGGAGATACTACTACTACTACTACTACTACTACTACTACTACTACTACTAATAATAATAATAATAATAATATAGTTTAAATTAAAAGACAAATTCTGACCAAAGCACACATTAACTAATAAATAATAGCATTACAGTTTCGGCAAATTGCTTTGGTTAGACTTTGTATTTTAATTTATACAAGAAGTTCCAAAGCTAGAATGAGTGATATTCAAATAATATAGTTAATAACATCAAGAAATTTTGAAAACAATAATTTTGGGAGAAAATAGTTTTTGTGGTGGTAAATTGAAGAAAAGAAAAAAAATTAACACTAAAAGCATTTGCGAGATTAAATGTTTTTATAAACTAAACTACTTCCCTGATATTCGAGAAAACCGCACTCAATGTTTTTAATTTCTTCATTTTATCTTCTCAAAAATAGCTTCTTCTTTTTAATGCATTTTATAAAAACTTTGCTTTGTTATAATTTCAGCATCATCTTTACCAAAGGATTTACCAATGAATAAATGAGAAGTTTATTTATGACCTCTTTCTAGTACCGAAGCTATACGTTGCTTGAAAACAGTAATGGTTTTAGATTAGGTGTGAAAAGTAATATTGTTGAAATGGTGGGAAATCCACATGCCCAGGAGGAATTCAATTGCTCCAAGGGGCTCCCTGTCACTCTCTGAAATAATCACTGCTTGAAAATGAAATCTCTGAGTTTAGTGCCACACAATTATGCTCCAAGGCTGAAGGAGATGGTAGCGAATGAAACAAACAAGTGATGGTAAAATCTTGGCGATATAAAAAGCAGGAGGTAATGGAAGGTCTTCGAGAAAACCCGTGCACATAGTTTTCATCCTTGGCGAGAACCAGGACCGAAGCGGGGGCCACATATCCTAAGAAGTAGATAGGTGCTCTATCACTGAGCCACCGAGGTTTCCGTATAAGTGAATCCATACCTCAAGATCGAATCAGATCTACGTTAATAAGTTCAAATTTTAAAGCTGATCAAGAATCGAACTCGGAGCCTCTTACATCACGCTCGTTAACCACTAGAACAGAGCGGGGACTGTAGGGGGTGAAATACAGGGACCTGATCCCTATTAATTGTAACTTCCTGAAGTTAGCTCTCCACTCATCACAAATATATATTCCAAATATTATACTTTATTCCTTTTAAGTCATTTTTAGTACTCAAAGAGCATGTTCCCTAAAAATCTCGAAATGTAATTTTGTAAAACAAACACAGGGGCGGATCCAGGATAGCGATCGGGGGCGATCGCAACCCCAAGAATAGGATTTAAAAAAAAATAAAACCCATTACAAAGTTGTAGCTCTTGATTTTTTTTTAAAACATTGTATTATAATTATAGAATAAAACCTAAAATAAGTAAGTCTTCAATTGCAGAAGTTAAATGAATCAATACATCTCAATAAATTACTTGCATTGGAATTCTTGCTCAGAAAATGCCCACTTTCGAAAATGTAGGTGGTAAACAGTAAGCTATAAACCCATTTGTCCGCAAGTGTTTGCCAATATTCCTTAGGACTTTGACAGTACAGAAAGTCAATAAACGTAATGGTTCTGGCATTTTACATGCAAGTGCAATTGAAAATACAAAGAAGGAAGTAATATAACTAGCGTATGAATAGAAATTAAAGTTCATGATTCAAGAAGAATTCGTATTCTTATTATTATTCTTATTCTACTGCTACTACTGTTTATTATTATTATTATTATTATTATTATTATTATTATTATTATTATTATTATTATTATTATTATTATTATTATTATTATTATTATTATTTGTAATCCATCCGTATCAACGTTTAAACAAGTCAACATGCATGGCAGTGCATGGCAGCCAAGTTACGCGAAGAAAATGAAAACTGGCCGGCACTGCCGTAAGCATATTATACACAACTAGAGATTTGGGTAAAATTGCCGATTTCGAGGCTCTGTAAAACCGATTCTAGTAACGGGAAGAAACATGAAATTTAGAATTTAAGGAGATATCCGAGAGATGTGATCATATACCAAATCTCACATTCCTACCTTCAACCATATTCGAGCACTGGACCCCTAAAATATGCAGTTTTCAGGCTCACTGACTCACTGACTCACTCATCAAATTGATTAGGTACTTCCCAATGAGACAGAGACGTGAAACTTAGCACAAAGGTACCTTATAATGACCTGAGTATAGAAAAAGTCCGAAATCTGATGAATGTGCTATGGGAAATTTTACATGGGCAAAAAACTGTCCTTAGCTAAGCAAGAAATCGTTTCACTCACTCACTCATCAAATTGATAAGGTACTTCCCAATGAGATAGAAACGTGAAACTTTGCATAGAAGCGCCCTATAATGACTCGAGTACAGAAAAAGTTGGAAATGTGAGGAATGTGTTATGGGATTTTTTATGGGCTAGAGACTGTCCTTAGCCAAACATATATAGGTTCGTCCTCTCATTCATCAAATTGACTACGTGCTTCTCAATGAGATAGAGATGTGAAGCTCTTCTTAAAGGTACTTTATAATGACTAGAGTGTGAAAAAGATCAGTAATGTGAGGAGTGTGCTATGGGAAATTTTTCATGCATGAAAACTGTCCTTAGCAAAGTAGAAATCGGTTCATTCATTCACTCATCACATTGAGTTGCTAGTTTCCAATGAGATAGAGATGTAAAACTCTGCATAAAGGTACCTTATAATGACTTGAGTGTGATAAGTCCGAAATGTGAGGAATTTGTTATGGGAATTTTTTATGGGTGAAAACTGATTTTAGCCAACCAGAAATCGGTTCATTCACTCACTCGTCAAATTGGTTAAGTACTTGTTTATGAAATATTGACGTAAAAGTGTATATTGGTACCTTATAATGACTTGAGTATGGAAAAGGTCTGAAATTTAAGTAATGCGCTAAAGGAAACTTTTTATGGGTGAAAACTGTCCTTAGCCAAGCAGAAATCTGTTCACTCACTCATACCATTGATTAGGCACTTTCCAATGAGATAGGGGCATGAATGTCCGCATAAATAAACCTTATAATGACTTGAGTATGGGAAATGTATAAAATTTAAGGAATGTGTTATGGGAATTTTTTATGGGTGAAAACTGTCCTTAGCCAAGCAGAAATGGGTTCACTCACTCACTCATCACTTTCATTTGGTACTTCTCAATGAAATAAGATGTGAAACTCTGCATAAAGGTATCTTATAATGACCTGAGTATGGAAAAAGTCCGAAATGTGAGGAATGTGTTATGGGAAATTTCTTATAGGCGAAAAATGTCCGTAGCCATTAGATACTTTCCAATGAGATGAAGATGTGAATGTCTACACAAAGGTAGCTTATACAGTAATAGCTTGAATATGAAAAATGTCCGAAATTTAAGGAATGTGCTATGGAATTTTCTATAGGAGAAAAAACTGTCCTTACTCAAACAGAGATCGGTTCATTTACTCACTCATCATTGATTAGGTGCTTCCAAATGAGATAGAGATTTGAAACTCAGCATAATAATACCTACCTTATATAATGACTTATCTAAGTAAAAGGTTCCAAATTTAAGTAATGTACTATGGAAATTTTTATGGGCCAAAAACTGTCCATTAGGTACTTCTTAATGAGAAAAAGATGCGAAACTCTATGAAGGTACCCTGTAACGGCTTGAGAATGAAATTTGAGGAATTTGCTATGGAAAATTTTTCATTAAAAAAAAAAAAAAAAAAAACTGTCCTTAAATCAGAAATCGGGAACGATTCCATTATTAAACACATCACGTGCATTGTGATAATGTTGTCAATCGTCCGAGTAGTCGAGTTGGTGCCCTCCTCGCTGTCTATCACGTGCGCCTTTGGAGTATGGGGTCCCGAGTTCGATTCCCGGTAGAAGAGCCTTTGGAATTTTAACTCTCCTCGATGTTTCTGTGTTCGTGTCCCTGTCGTTCTAGATTAATAGAAAAACGAGCTAAGGTCACCGAGAAAAATCCGTTATCCGGACATCGGTATATTGTACAAGTATACGGGATCCTTATGTTTACTATAGAAATCAATACTTAACATACGTTATCCATATGCTACATACGTACTGGCCTCTTTCCCGCGTAGATGTTACTCAGTGGCATTACAGGATGTCTGACATCTAACAGCCTTCCATACATTACGTACGTCAACTATAAGTTACAAACGGCCATCTGTATGTGAGATCCTGACTGTCTACATACTGTAGTTCTTTCCTTTGTGCGGAAAGTACGTTTATTCGGAACACTTATACGGAAAATATGTTTAAAATATACTTTTTCAGTTATACGTTTAGTGTATGTTTAGTCCAAAAACTGCAGGATTTACATATGTAACCTACGTACGCCACATACCTACCTATGTAACCTATGTACCTACGTACATTTTTTCTCAGTGTGCGAGTAAAAAAGTGAAAGCTAGTAATAAGTAGTTAAGCAAGTTAATGAGGCATATTCTGTGCATCAGTTAACTTTTAAAAACGTGGGCTAAGACACGTACATACTGCCGTAAATTTCGTGGTTGGAAACCCAGACAAGGGAGCCAATATTGTTTTTCTTTTTTCGGTGAAGATTTTCCCTTTATTGCAGTCATTTGTATTAAATAGATATTGAAATTAATTGATAAGTAAGAGATTGTAGAAGTGAGGATATTTATAATTAATGAAGTTTCCGAAGAAATGAGAAATTTAATTGTTCGAGTTTATGTGAGACTAGCAACAAGATGTAACGGATTTCGTAAATATATTGGTACCACGAGTTGTATTATGGTTACCACAGTCATTATGTAAAAATGTTCTTGATGCTTCGTGTCTCTATCTGTGAACAGTGTGCGAATCTCTTACGTATCAGCCTTTTCATCGTGCCTTTGCTCTTCATATTTCCTGAATGTGCCCACCTGAGGGTCGCCCCCACGCGTCCGCCTTTGCCTACTTCCTCACACCTCTTAAGCTCACAATTCTACCGAATTTCAAATTTCTTTTCCTATTTCAACTATCTAAAACATAAGATTTTGTATCCCAGGAAACGCCTATTTAAATAACATGGGGTTTCCTTCATCTCCCTTTAGATTCCTTAAAAACTTAAAAAAAAATCACTTTTAGCAATTTTCCTGGAGGTTAGTCGCGGGAGGCTACAATCGTGCTAAATTTCATCATTCTAATCCTGCCGGAAGTGAATAAACATTTTGGGGTGTAGAAGACGTCCAATATAAATAACATGGAAATGGTTTTTCAGTTCCTCATAAAACCACTCTAAAGTTGGAATTGTTTATCTTTACTGATTACTTAGGTAATACTAACGAAAACGTAGAAGCATACTGAATTTCAAGTTCTTATTCCAATTCCAAGTTCCTAAAACATGAGATTATAGGTCCAAAAAAGACCCATTTAAATAACATGGGGAAATTCTTCATCCCCCTTCATCATTTCAACTTTCCACGTCAACCGGAAGCACCTATTTAATTTATGTCAGTTCATGTAGTTTTATATACAGTTGGATATGTTGGTGGCAAATATTATTAAGATTACAAGCTATTTGAAAGGTGTATATCATTGGAAGGAAAACCCGAAGCAGTATGAAAGTGCGCAACATGCGCGTCATGTAATGAACTCCGTAATTTCGCAATGTGGAATGGCAGAGAACAATTAAATATATTAAAACACCAGCCATGTCTAGTGATGTAGCAGCGAGGATTCAGCATTAAGGGTTTTGGGCCCTGTTGATACTCTTCGTATTTAGGTAATGAAAAATGAGATGTTAGCGATCGTGATTTTGTAGTTCGGGTAAATGAATTAGAATCACGTTTGGACATAACTCTCTGACAGATATTTAATAGAATAAATCCTCTCCGCTGTTCTAGTGGCTAGCATGTGCGCCTTTCTTGTACGGCGTCCTGGGTTCGATTTCCGGTGGGAGAGCCCTTGGGAACTAATGTTGCATGTGACACATTATGACTCCTTTAAAAATGTACAATTTTAAATTTAAATCCAATAATATACCACAATTAAGATAAACGATATTGACATGGTGAATTACAAAAAGAAGTGAAATATGAACAAAAACACCAGAGGTACAAAAAGTGCAGCCAAGTTCGTCAGCCTCAAAAAGTGTTGAGATGAGGATCGATGAACCAAGTTTCTTGGCCCTGCATCCGAAACGAACACTGGAACTTGGCGCGAGGTGTCAAGGAAAATGATGCTAAGGAACCTTAGGGATAGTGGTGGTGGGCGTGGTGGGTTTGGGACCACCACCAACCTGAAGAATATCAACTTCGCTAAGGCGCTAAGGCACATATACAGTATACTGCAGTAAGATTGGTGGTTCGAAACTCAGACAAGGAAAACTTATATTCCTTCACGAAGTGTCAAGGTAAATGATGTTAACGAGCCTTACGGATGGTGTTTGTGAGTGTGGTGGATTTGGGGGTCACCATTAGCCTTATGGCTGAAATGTCCCGGCCGTGAAACTAGGAACAGACATCTTAATGTATTCGAATATGTTAGACATCTCGCGCCAAGTTCCAGTGTTCGTTTCAGATGCAGTGGTAAGGAACTTGGCTCATCCATCCTCATCTCAACACTTTTTGAGGCTGACGAACTTGGCTGCACTTTTTGTACCGCTGGTGTTTTTGTTCTTATTAATTCTACAGAAGAGTCCATTCCCTTTTCTAAAATTGTTTGACTTTTCGTTTTTTCTTTCTTCTTTCTTTTTTGCAATCTATTATGACCTTGTTTTGAGCTCGAACGACTGCCCCCCCCCCCAATATTCAACTTGGATCCGCCTCTAGTTACACAATTAAGGAATTATCCACAGAAAGATACATTTAAAATTTTTTGTTGTTTATTACAAGCGCTTGCATGCGTGGAATAAAAAGAAATTTCTATTTTACGTAGATACCAATGTAAAGTAAAGCTAAATAATGTTAACTGGAAAGCAAAGTTGTTAATGTTTAATTTAGTCGGCAATGTCCTAGTGAGATCAGCGAAGTTAAATTGTACCGGATCTGGCCCGAGTGACCATGCGTACTCATTACATGGTATCGACATTTCGGTATACACCCAGCGTCGTGAGGACAATTGGGGAACTACTTGAAAGAAAGTATTGAACTCGGTGACTTCAACTTTCGGCTATTCAAGATTCGTCTAATAACCTCAGGCAATGAAATTTGCAGATGTTAACTCAAGAGAAAGTGTAAGCGAATCTTGAATTCAAGATTGCCTAATGTGAAATTATGTTGGTAGTACTGACAAGAAATGACACAATTTAAGAAATTTGTAGTTTCTAAATTAAAAAAAAAAATAAAATAAAATAAAAAGTACACATCAAAACAGTATAAGCGCAATTACACTATATAACTAGATATTATATGTTTGACACCAAGATATGAAATTATTACATGAAGTTGCAAAATGCATTACAGAAAATATAAAATGAAGTCACAAATTCGACGAGAGTTTGCATAATTCATGAAATAAAATTAAACAAAGCACCAAAGATCAGTATAAGCACAATTACGGTATAGATAGCATACGCTTGACATCGAGCATCACCATTAAAAGTGTAAATTTTTAATTAAGTGCAAACTTTTAGTGCAGTATGCAGGGGTCTGAACCGAAAAAAAAAAAAATAGTAACAATAAAACTTATGGGACAGATTCTTCCCATCAAGTATAGACATATCCTAAAAGTGATCAAATATTCACTTAAGCTTCACCCAATATGGCTGCCATATCTCATGTGATCGCCGCAGTCTATAGAATATCCATGTTTCCTTGATTTCTTACCTTTCGTTCAATTATACGATTTTGAAACTTATAACAAAATATTTTGTAAACAAATTTCTTCTCGCTTGATACAATCTCTGTAGGTTAGGTAGATATAAAGTTACAAATGAAGGAAAGGGTTGTGTCGTTTAATCTTGTATCTGTTTTTTTTTTCTCAAGCGTATTTTTCTGATTTTTTATAAAGAAAGCAGATTTGATCAATCAGTCAAAATGTTTAAATACGTGAAAATACAGGAGGAAACATGGATGATGTGATGATATTTTTACATGAATTTTCAGGATGTAACATGGCTTTGTCTCTGTTCCAAAAAGGGACGAAAACCTCTGAAACTACTCAAGAGATAGACAGTTAATTGTAACAGGTTATGAGTATATTCAATAATTCTACCACGAATTCTGAAGAACTAGTAAAAGTGGGATAACGTTTCCAATTATACTTTTATGCATCCCATGGGATGACGCACTGGCTTTCTGTCGATATTTCACATACAGAAGACTTATTTCACACCAGTCACTTACTCCGACGGCACGTATAGAAAGTGTACCATGAGGAGCTAACTTTGCTGGAGCAACATATTCAAGTAATTGATATGGGGGAGCAACATATTCAAGTATTGAGGATCGGAAGAGAAAATGGAGAACGCTACCTAGTTCGTTGTTTGGAAATAGCAGCACCATTTTTTTTTAAAGCTCGTGTATTGCAAATGTAAAACTCTCATGTACTTGGGCCTATTGTTTATGTTCGAGATTGTTTCACTCAGACATGCAGTGGCGTAACTAAGGGCTTGGGGGCCACCCAGCAGACAACGTGGAATGGGGTCCCTTCTCTACGTCCTACATTACGATTTGTGGCCCCGTGATGGCTTCGCCCCCCCTTGCAATGCGGGACCTGCGGGACCCTTATTTACGCCCAACCGTATCGTTTATGTCCCAACAGTGTACCGTGCCAGGGATGGACTTTTTTTTTTGGTCTTTTATGTACCATAAATTATTTCTATCGCTTATAAAAAACTGGATTTTGCTTAAATAACGTTTTCTCTACAGATTATTTTGCTAAATAAGATTACAGAAACTTCCGTATAATGCCCTATTGTTCTCAAATGCATCATATTTTGTATATGTCAAGTGTAATTCTAGCATGTTCACATATTTTCTTTCTCTATTTTTTTTTTACTTATATAAATATTATTTGTATAAACAAGCAAAGAAATCAGAAAAAATACGCTTGACAGAAACACAGGCACAACATTAAGCGATACAAGCCTACTCCTTCATTTCTAGATTTATATCTACCTGACCTACAGAGATGAATATACGAAAGAAACGTAATTTTATTCACAAAAATATTTTGTTACAAGTACCAAGACCGTATAATTGAACCTAAGCTAAGAAATCAAGGAAAACATTATTTTTCTATACACAGTGTCGGCCAAATTGAATATGGCAGCAACATTGGATGTAGCTCAAGAGGAATGTTCGGGAACTTTCAGGATATTACTATACTTGATAAAAGGAAACTATCCTGCAAGTTTCGTTAGGCTACCAATTTGCGCTGGATTTGTCAAAATTTTCCGCTACATACTGGACTATTTAATAAGAACGTGAAAATACTTTCAAGAAAAAATGATAACTATTAATAAGGTGCAGGACTACCAACTATGTGAGCTAAACGAAGTGCTTTAAAAAATCAACTTTCGCCTAGTAAGAAAATTAACTGTGTCATCGCTTTGATTGACGTTTGCATAGCTAGGAGGTATTAGGCGAATCTTGAATACGCGAAACTTGAATCCCGGTGAACTCCCGTCTAGTAATCCAGCATTAACGGCGAGGGGGGGGGGCGATGTGCTGACCACACCTCACTCCAAAGGCATGAGTGCCGTAAAACAGCTTTCAAGCCATGGTTCCATAAAGGCTGTTACGCCAGTGTTTTCTTAAAGTTTAATTCAGTGATGGTAGGTACTATTTATTATTATTCTTTTTCCATTTTGCATAATTATGTTTTTTTCTCGTTATTATATATATAAAACATTCTAGCAGTTTCGATTTGCTCGACTACAAACACGGAAGTGTACGATAATTTGGAACTATTCATACTGTTAGGTGAAAAAAAAAGGTTGTATACCTATATAATATATCACAGTCTTATGAGCTTGTATAAGAAACAGAAAGTGAAATCTGAACTAGGAGAGATATCTGAGTTTGAATCTCGTGTTTGGTGACACAACCCGAGACCATAGATAATACAAGATGATTGTTGGATTTGAGTTTAGTGTCCCGTTCTGCACCAAGGCTATATGAGACGCGGACCTACAGCTTAATGTGTAACTATAATATTATGGAGAATAAGCGCATCCTAAGGTTGCAATAAGCTCGTGTTATAAAGTGTCAGTTAAAGTTGGTGTTGTGAAAGGTAATTAAGGATTTCATCCATTTGAAACAAATATTGTATTAGTAAAATATCTACAGTATTTGTTAAGATAATGAACGTGATTTTCTTTGTTTAACATGGCAGTCAAAGAAGAATTAATGGATAATAAATACGAAATTGTAAAATTTAAATATCCTATCGTTTAAATACATTCTTGCTACTATCGACGGCATTATCTGGTAGGAATGTTGAATAACCCTGAAGAAAACATTTTACTGGATGGTATTTATAGAATAATTATTTCGTTCTGATCAGTAACCTTAACAAAAAAGGAGGTGTGTAAAATTAAGCATGTCTGCATGAACTCGTTTCAATCTCTGTACTCGTTTCAAAATTAACGTGGCATTTCTAGACATTTTCTACGTTCTATCTTCGCACTTTGCCCTCACTTATCTCCCACCCAGTATACAGTCTGCCACTAAACACTCCCTTTTTCTCTGTTTATTTTGGTGCTGAATCCAGTGCTAGTAATCAGTTTCAACAATTTAATTCACCAAATCGGAATGTTCTATTGTGAGTACTATATGTTCACGGAGTTATTACTTGTTCTTTAGAAACATTTCGTATATGTCGTTACTTTGGGGATTAAAGTCGATCCTTTGGCGATATCTCATATGGGCAGTAATGATTTCAGATTTGTTACTGATGGATTTCAATACATTGGATGTGAAAAGTATTACTGCAAAATACTGGGAATCCCCATTGAGCTCGATATGAACTATGCCCTGGGGGAAATTTCGTAGTTCCGGGAGCAATACCTTGGGCCACCTCTTGAAAAATATTACTGCATATGGGTGCTAGTGACCGCAAATTATTCATATAACAATTAGTTCTTCGTGTAGCTGTGGATCTCCTATTGATTTTTCTTTTAAAGTTAAACATTTTGTAAAAAGTCTCTTTACTGAAGTTTTTGCGCGAAAAACTGCTTTGAAAGAGAAATGGGAATAGACATTATTATTATTATTATTATTATTATTATTATTATTATTATTATTATTATTATTATTATTATTATTATTATTATTGTGATGCTTTATTTTGTTTAACCCGGGAACGGTCAACAGGTGAGCGCAGCGCTCACCCTATTTTATATTTTCGTTTCAAAGTCGCCCTAGCTGTGTCTTATGTGTGAGAGCCAAGTGTAATCTTTTCATTCTCTTCTGTTCGAGTAGTACTGGCTTTATAAATGTGACTATGCGTAATTTGTGAGCGCCACGCTCACGTGTCGACCGACGACGTGAGTGATTACAAAAGAAAGGATTGCTGCGCTGCATGTTTGTGTGAGAAGCTGAAAAAATATATATATATTAATAACCTCTAAAACGTTACTTGCAGTTTTGCTTTAAAAAAAGAAACAAAAGGAAGGAAAAAAAGGAAAGATTGTATTTAAAGGGAGCAGGAAAATTCGGTGTAGGAAATTTCGGTGTAGGAAAATTCGGTGTAAGAAAACTCGGTGTAAGAAAACTCGGTGTAGGAAAATTCGATGTACAGAAAATTCGGTGTACGGAAAACTCGGTGTGGGGAATGTTCGGTGTAAAGAAAGATTCGTTGTAGTAGACAGTAGTATTTATTAAAAACTTAACTTTGAGCATAAATGAGCGTATTAGTTTTAAGTTCAAACTTTGTGTAGAACGTACTTTTACTGTCTGCTGTACCAAATTTTGAAAAATTGTGATAGTGAAATAATTTGAATTCTAGATTTCGAGGATTTTAGCATTTCATGGCCCTTACATGACGAGAAATTTGTTTATTGATGTCCGTTTGTGTGATTTAGCGAAGCGATCATCGATACCAATCGACATTTCATTTAAAACTTAAGTTTTTATGCTGTTTTGGAGGATGTCTCCTAGAATTTTATATTTCAAAAAAAAAAAAAAAAAAAAAAGTAGGTTACTAGACGGGTAAAGTTGAAAATTGTAGATTTTTCAAAAATGTTCTGACGATTTTATGTATATTTTATAAATAAATATTTAAATTTAAATTCTTCAAAAACGACATAGTTTATTTATGTTACTCAAAGGTGTAAAAATAAATGCCTCAACTAAAGTATCTACGCCTGATTGGAGGAGAAGTCAATAAGGAGTCAATAGGGTTGCAGTACTTGTTTACCTTAACTTAAGGCAAACAAACTAAAGTGTTTGATTGGAGGAGAATTAAACTATTTGTCCAATATTATATGATAAAACCATCCTGCTTTATATTGCCCTTTCCACTAAGACTTTTTTGATCAATATATTTTTGCATCTTACATATGTATATGCAGAGTGATACTCCCGGATTCATTGGGCTCTAGAATTTCCAACTAAAGTCCGGTTTTCATGCGGTTTGTTGCAAATTATCAAGGGAGAATGGGAGGTTTATGGGACTATGTTTACTGGTTTAAATTCATCCGGGGTAATACCGAGCAGGCCGCAAGAAAAACAGCAAATATTCGCCATTGTACGTTACATTTCGAATGAGATATTGGATATTTGAAGCGAAATTGAAGGATACAAATTAAGTGTTAGTGAGAATACAAATTAAGTGTTAGTGAAATAAAATGAAATCTTTAAGTTTTATGTCCAACAACATCCGCCAGCGGTGTCCGATGCTTCCCTGCCTTACTCAGAAGAGATCCTGTTTCCTGCAATTTATTCACTAGCGACCATATTATGTTCCTGTTTGGGGCAGAACGTGAGGCAAAGTTGCGTGTAGCTGCCCTTTGCGTAGCAACAACAGATCCCGGCCTCTAAAATCTTTTTAACGATAAAATCACGTTGCTCCAAAGAGTACATTATTGTAACTGCGTCCTGATCATATTGGTACAGTAGCACAGCATAATTCTCAATACGAAGGCCCAGTTTCCTGTTTCTTATTGACCGTCGCGAGGTTACCATCTAACGAAGAAACTCAAATCCCCATACCGCACCTCACCAAATTCCAATTCGGTACAGTGGCGAATATTTGCTGCTTTTCTAGAGGCGCGGCCTATATTACCCCAAATGAATGTAAACCAGTAAGCATAGTTCCATAAATCTTCCAACGTTCCTTGATCATTTGCCACAAACCGCATGAAAATCGGACTTCAGTTAGAAAATCTAGACCCCCAAATGAAATCCGTGAGTTTTAAAAGAATCACCTTGTATATGTTCTATGATGTACTATATAGGAAAGGTGTTTTTAGTTGTTCCTATAACTATTCTCTGAACTTATAGTTGTAATTGTTTTATTTCTGACAAAAAGTGTCAGCTTCATTGTGTGATGAAAAGTAGTTTATAGTAATACTCCGCAAAAGACATGCAAGAGGTATTGGACTCAAGGCAGAAAAATAAATTTGCTTTTCTTGAAATAGGTAATAACATTTTATTCGTTACATTATATGGTTTTCGTTTTCACAATATGAATTGTCGTAAATTATTGTAAGTAGTAAGATTCAATATGTATTACACCGAATCTACCGTACACCAAAATTTCCCCACACCGAGTTTTCCGTACACCGAATTTTCCTACACCGAGTTTTCTTACACCGAGTTTTCTTACACCGAATTTTCTTACACCGAATTTTCCTACACCGAATTTTCCTAGACCCGTTCTTTATATGTTGTTTTATGTTCTTTAAATAATATTCGAACATTGTTTTGAAAATTTTCACAAAAATAAATAAATAAATGAATAAATCTCATGAACTTTGAACTTTCGTTTATCCCACCCTAAAAATTGATCATGCACACCAAAGAAACAAAAAGCAAGACTTGTAAAACTTAGTATGCTTTTCAAAACAATGTTCGAATATTATTTAAAGAACATAAAAGAACATATAAAGAACATAAGGAAATTTTTGTAATAACTTGAAATTTACACAAATAATCCAGCTTCCAAATAATTTATCGCATCTATTTTACTTTCTAATTTCAACGACATGGAGGACCTACAACTATCGATGGTATTAAACCTCGTTGTATATGCTATGGCGAAATAATTATTCAAGAAAAGCAGGACCGGGCTGGATAGGCACTCTAGTTCTATTGAAACATTGAGAGCCAAGTAGCACAAATTGACTATGAAATGTATTTTTCACTTTAGTTTGATATTAAGTTTTTCTATGCAGTGTCAGTACAACCCCGAAAATAAACAAGCTAACCCTGTACGAATCTGGTTTTACAACTTTGAGGAAGGGGTACAAAACATCACGGCCGTCTTGCACTGCAGCTACTGCGGACTTGTTATCCCAGTCACTGCTTCCGTGATGTATTTCTCATAAGTGCAAGTTAAATAATTAATCTGAAAGTTATTTTCGATACCAGTTTGCTTGGAACCTACCACAGCGTTCCGTTTCTTTTTAATTTTCATTTCAAACTCACGATTAAATATTTCGGGTTGTCAGTATTATAATAAACATGAATAGATTTAAACGAGAAGGATGTGAGTGAAGCCCTTAAACTGTATGCCCATGTGTCATATGGTCTAACTGTAAAAAAGAGACGTTAACTTCAATAAACAACAAGCAAAGGGGATGGTAAGGAATGAGAAAAACGAATGATATTAAAGAAACAAGTGGAATTAAGAAAATAGGAGGAAAGGGCAGAACCACAAAGAAACCTATACACATTGTTTTTGTGCAGCACAAAAGTGCAATAAGCATCAGATGGATTGAATCAGGGATTCAGTACCAGAGGTGAATACTATTCCACTGATCCACCGCGGTCCCGTAGTTAGAAGTCCATATCTCAAGCCTCCCTCCCCCTACAAACACACAATTTTGAAATTCAAAGTCTTTTGTACGGCAAAGGCTTGTGGTATTTTTTTACCTTTTGTATCGAAAACCCCAAGTTTTGTGCTCTCGCCGTTCTCAAGTTATAGTAAGAATAATTTGGGAGGGCTGGAGACTTTGGAAGTTGAAAGTTCATTCTGTGCAAAATTTTTGTACTAGTTTTGTGCTGAAAACTCCTAGTTTTGTTCTCTTGCCATTTTCGAGTTCTCTCTCTATTAAATATGGGGTACCCATCTCTCCAGCCACTATTTTAGAAATTGAAAATCTTTTCTATGCCAAAGTTTTTTTTTAACCTTTTTACTCTGAAAACCCCAAGTTTTGTGCTCTTGTCGTTCTCAAGTTATAACAAGAATAAATTTGGAGGTGCGGGATGAACCTACCACTTTGGAAATTGAAAGTCTTTTATATGTCAGTTTATATCCCCAGTTCCGTGCTCACATTTCTCAAGTTAAAGCAACAATAAATTTGAGGCTGGAGACATGCAACAACCCACTTTAGAAATAGGAAGTGTTTTCTATGCTAAAGTTTGGTGCCGTTTTTTGCTGAAAACCCCGAGTTTTGTGTTCTCACAGCTTTCGACTTACCCCCATTTTAAATGTGGGGGATGTATATCTCTAGCTCCCTTTTTAAAAATTGAAAGTTCTTTGTATGCGAAAGTTTTATGCATCTAGTCCAACTTATCGCGAATATTCTTAGAACGTACACCAATCGTTTATGATTTGTTTGGGAGGATATAGGAGTGAAGTCCCGAAGTTAGAAGTTTACTATTTTAAAGATACATTACCGCAAAATTGGGGGCCAACTTCGTGAAGTTATGACCCCATACGTCACATATAATTTTAAAACCTACAAAAATTGTTTTCAAATTTTTTGAGAGGATTTAAGACTGAAATCCTAAAGTTTAGAAGTTTACACTTCTCAAGATATTTAATACAACCAGTAAAATAAAGGAGGGCCCCATTCGAATAATGAAACCTACGTTAATTGTTTTGGATTTGTTTCGAAGGATTTAGGGGTGAAATTGTTAAGTTTATGAGTTAAAAGTTCTGGATATACAGTGCAACAAAATAGTGGGGTCTCCCATTAGTCAAACTCTTCGTGAAAATCAATCGTTTAGGAGTTGTTTGCGAGGACTTAGGAGTGAAGTTCCAAACTTCAGGATTTTTTTTTTTTTTTAAGATAAAGGGCTGGAAATAGTTTACGTGTTGTTTGCCACCACTTCATTTTGGTATTGTTTGCCACGGTATTATCTCTGGCTTATCTTATGTCACAATCGTAAAGATTTATACATAATCGACTCATAAGCTGAGGGTTGCCAGATGACCATATCATAAAAATCAAATCTATTATATTTATAAACATAATACATACAATACACACTGTCCCAAGCACGTTATTGGGCTACTACGCTATCAGCTGCTAACGCCGCTGTTAAATTTATTGAAGTTGAGTTCAAGCACTCGATGTAATCATTTGTGTGCTTAAAATCTCCCCAAATGCATTTTCAAAATTTATATGACGTACAATTTGTGTGCGTTCGAATGTGTAGCCAATGTTGAATGCAGGCATTTCATCAGGACCACCCATAAGTAAGAGGTAACCATCCCGAAAAATGAGAACCCGGACCTTCAGGAGGGGCATTTTTTTTAAAATCTTTCATAGCTTTCCTAGAGATTAAATTAAACAAAATTAGATTTAAATATATGGATTTAGCAATCTTTTGAACATCTTTGGTGAGAGGAAGGAAACTTCTATTGGTAATACAAAAATTTAGTGACTTTTGTATTGTTAGTTGGCTATTTTCAAGCCCACTCAGAGAGCTCCTTTGTGGCTAAGCGGTTAGTGTACGCGCCTTTGACGTGGAAGACCCGGGTTCGATTTCAGCTGGAGCTCATATGGATCGGATTCCACGTTAAACTGTAGGTCCACATCTCATATAACCTCGATGCTGAGCGGGCCACTAAAAATTAAATCAAATCAATTCAACAGAGATTATTAAAATACATGGGTCGGCAATCCCTTTATAGCTTTTTTGAAACAAGATGGAATGTGCATGAATTGGAGTAGATTTGAGTTAAACATCCCATTCAGTAGCAGACTGAGACATGAACCTACATCTTAGCATGGAATCCGATCCAAATAAGTTTTCGCCGGTAATCTAACCCAGGTCTCCTACCCCAAAGGCGCGTGGCTATCCACATAACCACAAGGGAGCACTGTGTACGATTTGATACAATAAAACCTATGGCAGAAGTAAACTAGCAGATTACATTTCTCTAAGTTTGAACCATTAATTCTCTCGAACGTTTGAAGGTAAAATTTAGACCATATATAAATGTAAGAAGTTGAATTCCGCAATCGAAAGATAAATCATTCGATACTGAACCACCCCCAGAAAAAAAGAACAATTTAAAATATTGTTTTTGTGGTGTAATCGTACACAAGATCATATCTCAGATG
This sequence comes from Thermobia domestica, assembly GCF_964235325.1. Lineage (NCBI taxonomy): Eukaryota > Metazoa > Arthropoda > Insecta > Zygentoma > Lepismatidae > Thermobia > Thermobia domestica. Next base: position 109,682 of record NW_027656203.1, on the reverse strand, counting down.
GATTCTAGGGGTGCAGAAATGAGAAATATTTGCTTAATTTTTCAAGCAAGTCTCAGAGTAAACACTTTAGATGACAGTGATGCAGTGGGTTCTTCTGTTTCTTACCACTTTCTTCATTACACTATTTTTCATTCATTCTGATTATTACCATATCCTTTAGCTTACACGTCATAACCATGGGAAGCAAAACTGAAATATTTCATTTCATTTTTCTAAAGTATATGAAACCCAGTTCTTTAGTCGCGTAGCATAACGGAAAAAGTAACATTTTGTAACAGCCCATATTAAAAACTCAGTTAAAAGAGAAAATGCAATTATATCAATTTACTAAGCTATTGTGATATTAATGATGTTTTGTGTTCAAAGGCGAGAACATTTACCACTTGTTCAAGAGAATCAAAAAGAGAGGTGCCTTGCAACCCTTCCTTTTACTCCAGGTGTGTGTGAATTTTCGCGATAATGAGATATGGTAAGATCGGAATGCAAATCGGGGCAAAATGGTGGCAATCAACACGAAAATCGAGTCGTGGCAAACAACACGCCACCTGAAAATACTGGGGATTAACTTCGTGAGGGAGTAACTTCATGAAACTAGCTCGTCACAAAAAAAAAAAAAAAAAAAAAAAAAAAAAAATCAAGCTTACTTTCGAAAGTCTCGGTCTCTCGTTTCGAATATCGACAAAAAAAAAATACATATATATACCATTGTCTTTACTCAAAATGCACGCATTGTTAAGTTACATTTCTGATAGTAAACAATTACCCTTGGGTGACCGTGTTCAGAGTGGTATACACGGGAGAAAGAGGAATTCCACCTCTGATCACAAGGTATATCGAAAGTGTTTAAAACAACTCAAATTTTGAGTTGTGACTCAATATACTGTAGATCTATTCCATTTCAAGTCATTTTAAGTCAAAGAGCATGTTTTCAACAAATTCCGAAACCTAATTTTGTAAAACAAGCACATAAGATTTCTACCTTCTAATATTATTTTGTTACACATAGCGGTAGATCCAGAGGATTTTTTTTTTTTTTTTTTTTTTTTTACGTTGTAGAAGTTTAATGAAGCAATGCATCGCAAGAAATTACTTGCATTGGCGTTCTTGCTCAGAAAATTTCGACCTTCGAAAATGCAGGTAGCCATTTCTTGTTCTTTCTTTTTAAGATGTGATATTTTGCGCTATCGCTTCGTTCTGAAGGTTTGGTGCTGATTGCCACGTGTGCTGACTGCCACAGCCAATTATTGGTGCTGATTGCCACGTATGCTGACTGCCACAGCCAATTATTGGTGCTGATTGCCTCGACTGGCGCTGATTACAAATATCAAGGTGCTGACTGTCACGACGGTGAGCTGACTGCCACGAGCCTGTGAGAAACTATTTGGAAAGAGCGGAATTAATCCGTCATACTAAATTTACTAATCATCATACTAAATTAATATGAGGGATTAATGTAGTAATCATCACAGCAAATCTATGTAGTATCCTGTAAGTTACAAAGTTGCTCACTAAGTGTAACGACATACGCTTGGATGTTTATAAAGGGATTGGTTTTTTTTCTGTTATATGTACAATTTGCACATTTCGTTGTTTAAATTAATTGTTTTATTGTATTATTTAATGGATAAGTATTATAAAGTAAAATTAGTGTGTATTTATTCACCCAAATAATGTTTTTAGAGTCAAAGGAAGGGCTATTTAAACAATGATAGAAGGACAGTTCTTGGCATTAATAATAATAATAATAATAATAATAATAATAATAATAATAATAATAATAATAATAATTCCACGTCTAAAGAACTAGATTTTCCGGATGATCATCTTCGCTTCGAAGATGGAATTTCCTTTCTGCAGTACAATAGATTGGAACAAGATAAACGGATTTTGTATTTTGGATATGATGGTCTGAAGTCAGTGCTGACAAGGGAAGTTCGGGACAAAGCACTCGCCTGCAGAGAAACTAAGCATATCATTTGAAGGACCAATTCATGCTGATTTCAACAGGTAATAATATTCCTGTACAGTTGAGAACTGTTCGAGATATTCAGATTGGAAGTTTATATGAAAAAATGAGTGGATGCATATTTAAAAGCGTTAAGTATTTTCTCCCATAGCGAAGGCTGATGTTTTGAACTTGCTACTGCTTGATCACTGGGTCCATTCACAGACAAATTGTTAATTACAAGTTGCATGACGGATGACAAAAGACGTAATGGTTGAGAAGATACCAAAGAACTGCTGCACACGGGGATACAACCATTTGATGTGTTTGGATTCCTATCAATCAAAGATTATGGCATAAGATTTGTACAGAGTATGAAACAACTTCATCAGGACGTTATGATGTACCAACGAAATAATCAAATACAGTTCGTGTCCATACGAATCAGTTCCGATCACCGCAATACATTGGATTGTTTCATTTTGCGTTTTAGACAACTAAAGTTATGTGAAAATTATGAATAATCTGAAATCTACTTTACTAATGACATCCGCTCTTTCTAGCCTTAGCAACACAGTTCATCATAATTTTCTTCCATCACTTTTAGACTACTTGCCGAAAAAAAAATATGTTTGTATATAATATGGTTATTAGGTAATTTCTTCACCTTGACATTCCTACCGTTGAATTCCTGTTCAGTTTTCTTAAACGCATTCGCAGCAGTATAGTTTCATAGTCCTCATATATTTCGATTCTTTAGCTAACAAATTCCTAACTCTCTGAAAGAAGTCTTACGATCCTGCTTGATTTGATTGTGAATTTCGATTTAAAAAAAAAAAAAAATCTTCTGCATTCTTAATGAACTCAAAATGTATATTATCTACCTTTTTGTTCTTAATTTTGCTGTATGTCTTTGAATTTGTCCAATGAACCATCCTCGTTTACTTCATTTTCCGTTTTAATGTCTAAAATGTACTGTTTATTCTTGCTGTCATCCGACTCCTCAATGTATTTTTTCCATCTTCTTCAAACTCAATTCACTCATTAAACACTCATTTCTATCTTTAATTTCTATATTGTCATAGTAGTTGTCCCTTGCTGCCCTTCTACAGTATTTGCATGAAATTTACTCTCATATATAATATTCAAATTTCTCTATCTTTTTAAATTCTTTTTGGTCAACTTCGCTTCTATTGTATATTTCCGTCCTTGTAGATTTCCCTTCTTCATTCGCAGATAAACTTTCTATACATCCTTTCCTTCCCTTATCCAGTCCCCCTTCCGTCATGGAAACCAATTGTTGCTGGTTAAGCAATGAAAAACTTATGTGCCTGCAGCAGATACTACTTTGACTAACCAAGAAGCGTAACTTTAAAAATAAATAAATAAATAAAATCCTTCTTTCAAAGTGACATACGTCAGGCGGACATTCTATTCACGTTAACCTAATGTTTAAGAGCAGGCATAATTTTAATTTGTTCTGTCTATATTTTTACTTCTTCCACATAGATCTAAATACTTTCAGCATTCATCCATTTATCTCCTACTCAGAATATTTGGGGGACGCGTCCCCTCTTTAGACCGCCAGAGACGCCCGTGAAGTCAATAGAGTTGACACTAGCACCAATTATTATCTTAACAATCGATATAACTGTTTGATGGATTTGTAGAGCGATGCTAATGCTCACAATTAATATGCAATGTTGCCACATAGTGAAATTTTAATTCCCCATACCAGCTGAGAGATGCCCCGGGGAGCATTCCATCATATAAGATTTTCTCTTTATTTTGACCTGCAGAATAGTGTTCTGTAGTTTGTGGGCGCCATTTTTAGGACACCCGATATATATATTTATATCTGTATATAAAAATAACCGATATTAGTGTCGAATCCATAATTTTCGGGGTCGCTGAGACGAACAGTGACACTTCCGATGCTGTTTAAATCTTCTAAGTCCAGCTCCCATTAGTGCTCTTAAAGGGTATGGTGACTTTAAAATAATTGAAAATGATCGATATTAGTGTCGAATTCATAGTTGATGGGTGACAGTATTTTTGCCCTATATGTCCAAAATGAAACTTATTCTCCCCGTGCAAAGAATGGGCATTCTGGTAGCGAAAAATAAATGAGAAATTGTACAATTTAAATTTCCTATCATTCAAATACATTCTTGCTGCTATCTACTGTGTTATCTGGTAGGATATTGAATAACTGATTCAGCAGGAAGGAAATTAACTATAGTATTCAAGTTGACTGTGAAGAGTTTCTCTGCATAGCAAGTACTGAGGTTATATGATAAGATCCGTTGTTTAAAGTGAAACGTGGATCACTATTCGAGTTTTATCCAATGCTTGATATACACCCTAATGATTGAACACGCGAACACGCATAAAAAGCACGAGTGTTGGCCACCTAGTTACGAATGGATATGCCACACAACTCAAATTGAATAATATAAACAAAAAATGATACTACTTACACATTTATTTTATTTTATACTATTTACTTTGAGACGAGATCGGGACTGAGACCACTTTTGTCAAACGAGACGAAACCGGAACTGCAACCTCGTTTTCGAACTCCTTCAAATTTGACGATTCTTTAAAATAGCTTCAGTCTCAAAAAAAAAAAAAACTATAATTTAAATTAGAAAGTTTTAATGATTTTTTATGATCAATTTTATATAAATTTGCGATCATTATTAGTGAATCATTCATATAGGTATTGAGAGTAATCAATAAATCACCATAAATCATCACCAGGACTGTTGTTCACACAGGCGGTGTCAGATACAACTATATGTAAAATTTGAATGGCTGATGCCATGAATGATAAGAATGGTACCATGTTTTATTAAGCTTATTTCTACTGTATGTGCCAGATAAAAAGGAAAGACAACCATATCTTTGAAGTTTTTTTAGGGTACACAGACAGTAGAGCCTACAAACAATGAAAGCAAATATTATCTACTCTAAATGCACTAGCTCATTCGTAACACTTGAGCAAGTGACAAGAGAGCGTTGCTTTTTTATAATAAGAAAAAAGAAAAGAAAAAGAATGAAAAAACAACTGACATAGTTTTCTTGAAACATTCATAGTAAAGGGAAATTCAAATGATTTAAGAACACAAAGGAAAAATTTAACTTGATGATAGAACTTCTATTTCACTCCCGTCCAATGCTTGATATACACCCTAATGATACAAAGCGCAGGTGTGTAAAATTTTTGTTCTATTTTCATGTATTGAACCAACAACTTGCCACATGGGAGGAGTTCCCCACCCCTTCCGCATTATGAAACCTTTTGCTGTGATTTAGCTTTTTCCGTTTCCCGACTATCCACTACCGATTTCTTCACACAACTGGATACTTGAGATGCAGTTTACAGAGGTCACATGGATCACAAGCACTTTGGAAAGAGACACCTGTGAAAAAGGGGGAAAGGGTAATCGGGTTAATGATCCCTAAAGGGTACCGCAGTGACTAAGTGCTAAAGGTATAACATCTGGTGATATTCGTCCTTTGTTCAATGGCAGGAAGTTTCATGTGAATTTTATAGTGTACAAAGCGGTGTTTGAGCTTTATTCTACCTTTCTTTGGCGTTACATGGGTTCCTCCATTATAATTCACTGTATATCATTGTTGTTCTTCATCTCAATGGGAGCAAAACTAAGATGTTGAGGGCTCATGCTTGGTTTAGAGGTTAGAACGCTTGCCTTCGGCGCGCGTAGCCCTAGGTACGATTCCCACTGTAATACGAAAAAAGTGGTTCTGATTCCACAATAATAAGTAGGTTCACGTCTCCTTCAGCCAACACGGCGTAAGAGTGGAACGTTAAACTCAAACAAACCAAAAACAAAAATAGGTTAAGCTTTCATTTCATGTCGAGTTTTCTTCAATTATGAGTTTTATTTTTAAAAGTAGTGTACTTAACCCGTAGTGTTAAACACAACTTACGAGTAACGAGTAAGTTCTATGCTTCATTCTATGTCTAAAATCCGTCGATCGAGTTTTTCATTGTTGCAATGTTTTGAAATATTTTCCATAAAATTTATTCTACCCGTGCGAATAGCGGGCATCATAGGCACTGACTTTGGGGGGGGGGGACAGGACACTTTTGGCCCCCCAATATTTAAAGGTGAGGTCCTTGCCCCCCAATATAATCCAGTTTAGGAAAAAGTAACAAAGAGGAGAAATAATTTATGTCGTAAACTTCGTCGTACCTTTAATTCAATATTAGGAACAGCCTTCTTATTCGATACAAAATGCCACTTTCAAAGTTGTGTTTAATAGAGCACTGAAGCTTTAACCAACACTATCGCAGCACTGATATAACAAGGGACGATCAATGTGGTGCGCAAACTTCCAGTAAAGTTCCCAAATTTTGAACTTGAATTTGTTTTAGGCAAATTTGATTTAGGTCTTCAAATTCGCAGCGGAACGGATGGAGCGGACCGAGATCCTGTGGGGGAGGGTCTTTCATCCAGCACCTAATAGAAAACGTCTGAATATGATTATATATTTATTCATTGTTTGCCCTCCCCCGATCGGCGTAAATCCGTCTTCAATATTGAGTGGGTGGAGTAATATATATATATATATATATATATATATATATATATATATATATATATATATATATATATATAAGCAATGTTCAAAATATTTATGAAATTCAAAAACAATGTTGTGGAGGATCAGGGGAGCAGAGTTGTCTTCAGTGGCGTATAGGATGCTATCGGGCTCAAGATCGCCCCGTAATAAATATGTTAGTTTTTCGCAAATCAATAATTCTTCTTAGCATTTCTAAGAATGTCATTGACTTTCCATTTTCTTATGCTCTTTGTTCAGAAATAATACTGTATTTGCCAAATTTCATATAATGTAAGAATTGCGTCCTCTTTTTCTTTCTTTTGTCCTTTCTAATTTTCTGTTTCTTTTTCTTGATGTTACTATCTTTGGTTTCGCCTATCATACTTTATCGACCGTTGTTAGTTGTGATTCAAGTCGGACGTCATCAGTAACACCTAAACTAACAGGAGTTGATAAGCGAAACTGGTGTTCCACACCAACTTGAGCGGATATCAACATGACGGAACTTTAGTTATTATAACAAAGAAAAAATTATATCGTTTTGTTATTTTAAAAAGAAGGAAATATTTGAATTAAAGAAAATCAAAACGGGGGAATAATTAACCTGGAAAATTAGGTAGGCCAAGAGAATACTTCCTTTTCTTCTATGGATATAATAAAAGGTGAGATTCACTCCTAAGATTTTGTATTATACCATATAGGATTTATCGGTCTGCAGTTCTTGCCATTGAAATTTCAATTCATGCATAAACTAAAATACATTTAATTCTCAAACTCAGGTGGGCAATTGTCACTTCCTTCCCTGTGTTGGGCGTAGCCCCTCGAAACACAATCCTAAAGCCCCCACTGGTTATGTGCAACATTGCGAGGTGGGCAGATTTGAGACTTATTCTAGGGAAGGGAGATGAAATCCATATTACGGTAAAGGGCCGCAGTGGCTCAGTGGTAGACCGTTCACACTGGTGCATCGGGTCCCGGGTTCAAACCCTGCTCCCGCGACGTGCACTTTGTAGTGGTCAAACACCATGTGCGTGCTTTTATTCGGGGTTCTCCCGTTTTCTCCCACTTTCTTCGTTCCACCATTTCATTCATTTCTCATTATCACAGTCTCCTTTAGCACAGCCAGCATAACCATGGGACACAAAACTCAAAGAATTTCATATTACGGTAGATGAATCTGATTTCTGTGATGAACACGTTGTAGAGTATATTATATATTAGGCGATGCAGATGAAGTAGTAGTAGTACACATCCGTATTACAAATCACTGCCGTGAACGCATTCTGAAATCTTAATACATGAATATTTATAATTGGTATGTTTCCAATTAGGCATCAACAGTTATCCACGTTAAAATTTTGGACACTTGTTTTATAATAATATAAATAATGACTTCCCCAAAACTACGAAGAAAGAAAATTATGTATGACGCAACAATACTCTTATTTGAGCAAAATGATGATAATCTCAACAGCATTACAGGAATCGTTACAGAAATCTGACACGTATCATATACACTTTAGTTAACAGATGTAACCTTAAAATTACGGAGAAAAATATTCCAGCAATTAAATTCTTTTCTTTACTTACGAAGCATGAGTAGATGCCTAGTCTGATACTACAAATAGATAAAATGCGCGTTTACTGAAAAGATGGGTTCTACTGACGTAGGGTAGTCTATATACTCTTCGTGTGCTAGGGCCTAGGAGGGAGGAGGAGATAAGATTTCACATCAGGTTACGTCACGCACAGTCGCACACCTTCATTTTCATTAAAAATGGAAAAGCCAAAAGAAAGCAACTTTATCTCACTTTCCTTTGAGGCAGTCGGACACAAATCATCACACTTATCTGCAAAAAGCACTTTTCAAATCGGATTATTGGGTGAGGCTCCAGTTCCAATGTTGGGGGACATGTCTCCCAATTTCCCCGGGATTTTTGCCCGTACCGACAGCTGGGACAATTTTCCAGAATGAGTAGAGGGACATATTCTCCTCTGGCATTTATTGCAATCTGTGCCCAAGTAGCGGATGTGGAATTAATACATATTGATGAAACTACTAAACGCACTACAGCACGAAGTTCAGTTTGAACTACTACTGAATACGATTCTTTCTAATATATATATATATATATATATATATATATATATATATATATATATATATATATATATATATATATAAGCTGAGAGAAATAAATTCCATCATACATTCCTTTATGGCAGACGGACACAAATCATAACACTTATCCCAAAAAGCACTTTTTACGTCAGATTATTGGGGGACTGTTCCCCAGGTCCAAGACTGGGGGACATGTCCTTCTCATCCTCCCGGGATTTGCGCCAGTGGCTCCCCCAATATTTTCTTCAAGTCGGCGTCTATGAGTGTTACATTCCGTTATTTTCATATTTTTTATTAAATTTTCTGGGCATGATGTGTGTATGTTTGGTATAAGTTATTATTAATGTCTGTGTAACATGAATTATGATATTATTCTTATTAACACTCCTAAAGGCAATATTTAGATGCATGTAGGAAATTCCTTAGTGTGTCGAATTTTCAACAGCTTCTTTTTCTCTACTATGTTCTAAAAATATGGGTATATTTTATAGGTTTTAAAATATATCACCGATAAAAGCGTCAACCAGAATAGCTATAGCGCAAATTCCATTGCAATCAGTACAATACTTTCCAACTTACAAAGGTGTATACACAATTTTGAATCAACCTTTTATCTTATCGGTGTCATTATGAGGTTTCACTGTATATTATTATTAATATTATTATTTTATGTCATTCTTTTTTCACGACGTAGCATTCATATATCACATAGCTGGAAAACTGGGATTATAATTCTGGAGTTGATGAGACCATGTAATACATTCGTTCAATGTATCATTTAATGTCTTTATTACTGATCTTGAACAATAAAGCACATTTTACTTATTTTTGCATAAAGCGTGATACTTGATATGCTTCTTAGTAGATATAGCAAATATGTTCCTCAGGGATATTGCTATTTCAAGAATTTCAAACCAAAGTATTCTAAAATCAATACTTTGTATTTTTCTGTAAACATAAAGTATGTAACTGAATTAAATTATGTACCGCTGTATTTTCTAGTTTTCTTGTATTGCTGATAAAACATTCTAGTCTTGGATTTGTGTGCTGTAATATGCATCTCTATTACAGTACACAAATGGCATGTGTATTACAGCATAAATATTCATGAGCCAAGTGAGTTTATATCATAAGTTTTGTAAAAGGAGCTTAAATTCTGCCCAGATTCCGTATGCAATAAATAAACTCTTTCTTGTAATCTTTGGTGACTTTGCCATTGCACCCTCGGTATTCATATCTCCCTCACGTAAGAAATCCGTCTGGCTATTCGAGGCCGCGGTGGCTCAGTGCTAGAGTGTTCACCTCTGGTGTATGGGGTCCTGGGTTCAAACCCTGCTTCCACCAAGTGAACTTTGTGGTGGACAAACACCGTGTGCGTGGGTTTCCTCGTGAATCTCCCGTTTCCTCCCACTTTCCTCATTCTGCCATTTCATTTATTTCTCATATCACCCTCTTCTTTAGCCTAGCCGAAATAACCTTGGGACGTAAGATTTCACCTTCATTTTTCCGGCTGGCTGTTGACCTTCTAATCCCCCTTTTCCTCGCTAATAATACTTCTGTGTAATTGGCAATCGCAGAAAATAAACTTCCACATATTCTAAACATTTCATCTCAATTTCTACTGTGAAGGCACGGAAAATTCTGGAGTGCTAGATGTTAATAGAACGACGTCATAATTCTATCTTTTTAATCGATTATTAAATTTGGAAGTGGTAAAAACAAAGTAATATGGAAATCAAAGAATCGGAACAAAACTCTCCCAAAAGACAGAATCTACTGCCATGATGGCTTGTAGTTAGGGATGGACATGGCGAGTCCGAGAGGGTTTTCTTTCAATTCCACTCGAGAGCTCGGCTTGGAAAATTTATCCAACTCGACTCGAGTCAAATCCAGTGTAGTTTGAAGTACACTGGATGGGCGGATATATGAAGGGGAAAGGATCACACGCGAGCATTTTCTTTGTTCAAGGGAAGGATACAAGGAGGAGTTCGGACCTTCAGCACCGAGGTCACATTCGCCCTTTAGGTTGGGCTAGGATTAAGAAAGAAAGCGGCTCTAGCCTAAAAGAGTAACTATCATCCCAGCATTCACCTGGAGGGACTGAATAAATGAGGAAACTCTTCAGTCAGGATGTCCTACCGGAGCATGGATTCTTGCCAACCTCGACCTACTAAATAACGCGTGGCAGGCATAGTGATCTGATCTCTACTCCACTGGCTGAGTGATTACACACGACTTCAATATCATGGCAGTACCGTTACTACTCACAAACAAGAGGAAGGGGCAAATACAAAACAAAATTAAATTAAAACAGGGTGAATTTTACTATACATATGTTTATTAAAACGTTGATATTTACTTATGATTAATAACCGAAAATATAGAAAAAGAAATATCTGTCTACTGAGCAATGAGCATTACTATCTAAATAGAGGTGACCTAATAGATTAAAGAATTTGTCTTCAGAACAACAACTGGTAGTTAAATGTTAACTCGTACTGTTCACCAGCGTTGGATAATGTCTGCCTATTAAACGGTTCATTCATTTCACAATAATGAAATTTCAACGTTGGATCAACGTATGTATTACTAAGGTTTGTGGTGACGCCAGTGCCGTGAACATTGAAGTGGGATATGATCCTTCATCCTTCATATGCTCGTCTCTTCCATCTTTCATCTTTCGTGGTTCAGAACACTTCAAACTACCCCGTCTTTCATTCACTTTGTCCATTAATGGCGTGGCGTGGTAATGCTACATTATTCTTTAATTGAGCGCTACACCACTGTAGAGCTCAGATGCTTGGTTCAATTTGAAATATTGAAACATTTTAGACCGAAAGCCTATACTTTCCAGTAGCATTGCTCTCTTATGTCTCATCACTTTTTCATATCTTTAATCGCTATCTAGATGGCCTGTGCAACCAGACTTATGGGGCACCGTTTATTTATACAGTACACTCACATCCTATATAATATACTGTATATACGGGGATAATGTGTGCAGATGGACGTTTGTTGTTCATGAAACTAATCATACTTCAGATATTTTTAATAATATTGAAAACATCTTTCACAAAGCCTGTAACACATTGTTGGAAATCCCTGAGAAATTGAATCGTTGCAGAATGTTAAGCAGGGGTGCAGCTGCACTGCAACAGAAAAAAAAAACTTATTCCTTGTTCACTTTGTTGAAATGATCTGAATATTTTCTTAAAGAAACGTAGCGTTCAGAAAACAATACTCTGAATAAGTACATTTCTCCACCAAAAAAACGGGAACAGTAAATGAAAAATTGAAGTTGGGGTGCACGTGCACTCAATTGGTGCTACTAGGCTTAAAATGAATGAAAATAAGTTTTATATAATTTCAAACTTAGTTTTAAATTTTATATAAGAAGTGCTCTCAAGGTACTCGTATTAGTAACCCCTGAATCAAAAGGCCAGCCTAAAAAAGTAACTATATGCATGTGATGGAAATGGATGAGAATAAAGTGTAACAGTTTCAAAAAATTCAATTCTGTAAAAAATGCTCCAAAGAACCCTGTCATAGTGTTTCTGAGGTCAACTTGAAAATTTTAAGTGATAACTGTTACAAAAAGTAGTGTTTTCTAATTCTCGAAGTTAAAAAAGTTACTTCAGAGTCTGAGGGAGAAGCCCCGAGAGGAGCTTTGGGGACGAAACCCACATGCGTAGAAACATGGAATATGATGGCCTATACCTACGCTTGGTTCGTCGGTGTCCGGGTCAGGGCTCCTTGCGGCGGAATATCAGGGTTCTACGGTAATAGATTTTCACGCTATTCTTCCGAGTTCATCCACAGGTTAGTAAGCACTGTGTTAGCATTTTCTCGAATTACTGGGAAAGAATCCTATTTACAAAAATTTAGCTTGATTTTGCTACATGCAGCGATGTTCATGAGACGATATTTGGGATTGTCTCAGGGTAATGTAGTCTCGTCTCATTTTCGGGATGTGACGAGATGTGAGAATTGCCCTTTCTCGGGAGCAACACTAAAATTATTCCACATTACTGCTTACTTTTTCATAGCTTTCGTTTTCGAAACAAAGAAATCTATGATCTCTAAATGAGCTAAAAGGAGCCGCACGGGTGAACGAAATATCAAACTCGATTCGACTCGAAAATCGACCTAAAAACTGTGACTAGAATACAGAAAATTTCTCTGCCTCGGCTGAAAACTCGACTCGTGCCCATTCCTACTTGTAGTAATCTGACAGTCTTTTAAGGCTTTTCGTGGTATTTCTCGTGCCTTAACAGGCCTCTGGGGCCGCGAGTGTGCACCATTTTGTGTAAAAGTAAACACATCACTATTTTGGCAGGATATTCTTAAATATTCACGAATATAACCAGAACTAGGAATTCAGAATATATGTGTGTATGGTTTTGTTCGGAAAGCATGTCCATGTTGAGGATAATGACGTATAATACACGACCCACATGACTACACCAGCAAATCAATTTGTAGTTGTAACTATATTTTCGGAATGTGCGTTTTCAGTTCTCCGAGAAGTATTGAAACCCTTGCAAAATAGTCCAAATTGTTTGAAATTTCAGTTTTCCTGAAATTATTTGTCTTTCCTCAAGAGAGTAACGCATAAATAGGTGATTATATTACGATAATTATCGAACGGTCTATGGACCCTCGAAAACGGACATTTTTCTTGTAAATATATGCTGATAGAAGAATTCTTAAGGGAATAATACACATGGCTTTACGCTTCTTTTTAAGTCCAATTCCACTTTGGAACTCTTAAGTAACAAGAGCATTTGGCCGTAGAAATAACAATGGAAATGAAGATAGTTTCGAAAGTAAACTGTGTAATTTGAATTTCCTTATCTTGTGTTCCATTCTATTATTTTTATATCTGCTCCTTTAAAGAATTATAAATGGGTCACGATAAAACTCTATATTATGAGAATTCTACTAGACAATAATACATTATAATTCATTTTAGAAACAAAGTCAATCTCAAAAGTCGAGATGTGACTACGTGAGATAGCTTAGTGCCACAACGTAGAATAGTGGTCAAAGTACTTGTTCCAGTTTCTATTCTCGGTAGCATACTAAGCCGTGAATGAAGAACAGACAAAACGGACCATATCTTTACAGAAACATTATATTATGTAGCTTCGTTTATGAACAAGAACGTCAGATTGACGTATGTGAAGTTGGCCCCCCCACTTTCACATTTCGATTCGAAACTGAAGCCAGTCGATTGTTTTTCGTTTATTATTGATTGTTTTGAAGAAAAAATCGTTTGTTTCGAAAAACGTACAGAAATATTCAAAAAATACAGTTGGGGGGGCCAACTTCACACTAGCCACTTCGCTTTCAAATTTCGATTCGAAACCGAAGCCAATCGTTTGTTTTTCGTTTGTTATTGATTGTTTTGAAGAAAAAATCGTTTGTTTCGAAAAACGTACGGACATATTCACAAAATAAAGTTGGGGGGCCAACTTCACGCTGCCCCCCACTTTCGAATTTCGATTCCAAACTAATGCCAATCGTTTGTTTTTCGTTTGTTATTGATTGTTTTGAAGAAAAAATCGTTTGTTTCGAAAAAGTTACGGAGATTCTCACTAAATAAAATTTGGGGGTTGGCAATTTCCCGCTGGGCTCTTTAGTATGAAATATCGACTCAGAACTGAAGCCAATCGTTAGTTTTTCGTTTGTTATTGGTTGTTTTGAAGAAAAAATCGTTTGTTTCGAAAAACGTACAGTAATATTTTAAAAAAATCCTGTGGAGCAACTTCACACTAGCCCCCCACTTTCAAATTTCGATTCGAAACAGAAGCCAATCTTTTCTTTTTCGCTTGATATTGATTGTTTTGAAGAAAAAATCGTTTGTTTCGAAAAAAAACAGAAATATTCAAAAAATAAAGTTTGGGAGGCCAACTTCACACTTGTCCCCCACTTTAAAATTTCGATTCGAAACTGAAGCCAATCGTTGGTTTTTCGTTTGTTATTGATTCTTTTCAAGAAAAAAATCGTTTGTTTCGTAAAACTTACGGAGATTTTCACTAAATAAAATTTGGGGGTTGGCAATTTCCCGTTGGGCTCTCTAGTATGAAATTTCGACTCAGAGCTGAAGCCAATCGTTAGTTTTTCGTTTGTTATTGGTTGTGTTGAATCAAGAATCCTAGGAATATACGTATTTTCTGTACCCTAATATCTCTACTAAAACCAGAAGCGAAATAAATCTATTGTCACTTATAATTTCAATAATAATTGAAAAAATATCACATCATAAAAACCAAATTAAATCACGTGGTGTACACGTGACACTGTCATTCGTTTAATGTGTAAAGAGAGGATGAAACACTATTGTTTTATTCAATCTTTGTTAATCTCACATACTACCGTATTACTCTCTTTCTCCTCAGTTTGTAATGTATATAGCAATTAAAAAGCATCGCGTTATTATCTAATCTATATGTGTTGTACTATTTTAATTCTAATTTTTAAAGTTTAAAATAAAAGAATGAAATACTAGTTTATTATCTAGCCTATATTCGATTTCGCGTTTTAAAACCTCCCTGGAGCAAGGTACTATGCAAAAATAAGCATTTATCACACACAAACTCACACTTACACACACACTTACACACACACATATATATAGGGTGTAAAAAATAGGTAGAGCATTTTTCAGGGGTGGATCCCTTATGGCTAGACAAGCAAAAAAGTTTATATGACTATATGTCAGGAAATGCATCGTTACAGAGTTACGGCCATTGAGCCGTCTGATGCTGTTAACAGTCAAATTCTGGTCGCCCCTTAACGTGACTCAATTTTAACCTCAATAGTTCACCTACTAATTAAGCTAGGAAGGGAATTTTAATATCAATGTGTTTCTGAAGGATGAAGCTTTCGGCTGATATATATTTCATGTATGGGGAGGGTACCACGGTGGATAGGGGAGGGTAACTACGTGTTTTTTTTTGTTTGTTTCTTGCATCAAGATTTTGGGGAAGGCATTCATTCCCCAGGGGCGTCATTTCATACTTCGCTTGAGGCTGGCAACAGCACCACCGACATAAGACTTTCACGTTTTGTACTAGTATATTAGTAGACAATTGATTAAAGTAAATGTATTCCTCAAACTCTTGGGAAGGCAATTGCCCCCTTCCTGGCCCCCTAAATGACGCCCCTGTCCTTCCCCCTTCGGGGTACACTCAAAAAATTTGGTATGTAAAGCAATAAAGTAGTCCACTATATGAAACCCCAAGGGTGTGGTTTGACTATGCCAACTTGTATTCTTTGCTCTGATGATGCACATTTTGTGTTCGTAATTGTACTGATTTGAAAAAAATCGTAGACTCTCACAATGGGAACTCTGTTGACACACTTAATTACCACAGAGTCATGATTCATACATCGTTGGAAACTCTATAGAACGCAGATCTCAACGAGGTAACATTTGTACAATTCCCTCCATATTCTTAGAAAAAGTCGCCCTGAAAATAAATGTAATTTACGACAAAAAAAAGTGAGACTCAAAAACTTCCCCAACTTTGGCTTCCTCCCCCATGCAAGCAACAAATACGCATATAGGGGTATTAGCATGTAGTGAACTACTTCATTGCTTCCTAAACCAATTTTTATGGGTGCACCCCAAGGGGGAAGGAATGCCATCTCCAAAATCCTGATGTAAAAAAAAAAAAAAAAAAGAGCTTCGCACCCCCGTCCGTTGAAGTACTGTCAGATACATGAAATACATATCGGCGGGATGCTTCATCCTTCATAATCACATTGATACCAAAATTATCTTCCTACTTTAATTAGAGAGTAAGTTATAGAAGTGTAAATTGAATCTCATCAAGGGGCGACCAGAATGTATTCTACAACATGAAACGGCTCAATGGCACCCCTACCATTATTTTTTGAACATTTCTGTACGTTTTTCCAAACAAACAATTTTTCTTCAAAACAATCAATAACAAACAAAAAAACAAACGATTGGTATCAGTTTGGAGTCGAAATTTGAAAGTGGGGGCTAGGGTGAGGTTGAAACCCCAAACTTTATTTTGTGAATATGTCGGTATGTTTTTCGAAACAAACGATCATTTCTTCAAAACAATCAATAACAAACGAAAAACAAACGATTGGCTTCGGTTTCGAATCGAAATTGGAAAGTGGGGGGCCAGTGTGAAGTTTCCCCTCATGTTTTTTTTTTTGAATATGACTGTACGTTTTTCGAAACAAACAATTTTTTCTTCAAAACAACCAATAACAAACGAGAAACTAACGATTGGCTTCAGTTCTGAGTCGACATTTCATACTAGAGAGCCCAGCGGGAAATTGCCAAGCCCCAAATTTTATTTAGTGAAAATCTCCGTAACTTTTGCGAAACAAACAATTTTTTCTTCAAAACAATCAATAACAAACCAAAAACAAACGATTGGCTTCGGTTTTGAATCGAAATTTGAAAGTGGGGGGCTAGTGTGAAGTTGGCCCCCCAACTTTATTTTTTGAATATTTCTGAAGGTTTTCTAAACAAACGATTTTTTGTTCAAAACAATCAACAACAAACGAAAAACCAACGATTGGCATCAGTTTCGAGTGTAAATTTGAAAGTGGGGGGGGGCTAATGTGAGGTTGACCCCCCAAACTTTATTTTGTGAATATGTCGGTATGTTTTTTGAAACAAACGATCATTTCTTCTAAACAATCAATAACAAACGAAAAACAAACGATTGGAATCTGTTTGGAGTCGAAATTTGAAAGCGGAGGGGCTAGTGTGAGGTTGACCCCCAAACATTATTTTGTGAATATGTCGGTATGTTTTCCGAAACAAACGATTTTTTCTTCAAAGCAATCAATAAAAAACGAAAAACAAACGGTTGGCTTCGGTTTCGAATCGAAATTGGAAAGTGGGGGGCTAGTACGAAGTTGCCCCCAACTTTATTTTTTGAATATTTCTGTACGTTTTTCTAAACAAACGATTTTTTCTTCAAAACAACCAATAAGAAACGAGAAACTAACGATTGGTTTCAGTTCTGAGTCGACATTTCATACTAGAGAGCCCAGCGGGTAATTGCCAAGCCCCAAATTTTATTTAGTAAAATCTCCGTAACTTTTTCGAAACAAACGATTTTTTCTTCAAAACAATCAATAACAAACGAAAAACAAACGATTGACATTAGTTTGGAATCGAAATTTGAAAGTGGGGGCAGCGTGAAGTTGGCCCCCCAACTTTATTTTGTGAATATGTCCGTACGTTTTTCGAAACAAACTATTTTTCTTCAAAACAATCAATAACAAACGAAAAACAAACGATTGGCTTCGGTTTCGAATCGAAATTTGAAAGTGGGGGGTTAGTGTGAAGTTGGCCTCCCAACTTTATTTTTTGAATATTTCTGTACGTTTATCGAAACAAACGATTTTTTCTTCAAAACAATCAATAACAAACGAAAAACAATCGATTGGCTTCAGTTTCGAATCGAAATTTGAAAGTGGGGGGGCAACTTTACATACGTGTCAGATTGCACCTAATAAAATAATCGAAAACTTCCAATTTTATCACTACAAGACGCTATATACCCAGGAATACTTCCTTGTTACTTACCACCGCAAAAATCGACCGTACTCACCATCATTGATTGGCATATTCTTTGCATAGCCTGTTAAAATGGCAGACAAAAGGAGTTGTAAAGCAATAAATCACTTCTAGTTTTCACGTGTCAGTACCTCACTAATATTCTTTTCCTCTTGGGAATTCACTCTACTTGTAGTTTCAACTTATACACGATATACCATAACAAGTAAGCGGAAATGTGTTTGTTATGATTTTCAGTAATATTTTTGTTATTTTTTATTTTCAAAATTTAATACCTACCATGTTCCATATTTAGTCAATTGTAAACACACAATAATCTCCGAGTTGCTTCGTGTAAATAGACAGAAGGCATACTAGCTGAGAGCAGGCCCGTAGCCAGCCGAAAAATGTAGAGGGAGCCCGGTAGAAGTTAGGGGGGGGGGCGAGCCAACCATATTATAGTTCTTCAAATAGTAACATCAGCAATTCATCATACCGGTATCTGCTCTTGAATGTTTAAGTATTTTGCTTCTACTTAATTCTATTATCCCCCCTTACACACACACACACACATATTAAGTTAACATTCTGTAATCTACATGAAAAAAACTTGAATTTTATTAAATGGGTATTACTAACTACACCAATTAGAATTAAAATATAAATGTTTTGATAGTCCACATGTAATGCTAATATTAAGTTCAAGAACGAGAGATGATCTACTGTGAAATAAGGAAATGCAACTTTACTTAGGCTCTTGTTTAGGGTTAACTTGCGAAGTTGCCCTTCCGTTTTTATCAAAATTACCTAGAAGAAATTGATAATTTGATTGTTTGTGTGCTTGATAACATGTAAGCGAAGCGTAATTTATGTGTAATACCTTTTGATAAGCGGTTATAAAGACGGGACTAATTCGCAAGTAGAGGGAATTACTTGTCTCTAGGTTAAGGACGGTTGGATTGTGGATAATTTTCGAGTAAACGTGCCTGCAAGTGTACAGGGTCTTTGCGCTGGATGTGAATTGACAGTAGTAACATTTGTAAAACATGATGTTGATAGTGATTTTAATCTTCTGAATATTCATGGCTTAATTAGTGAAAGAACAAAGACCACCAACAATCGTTTACGAGTTTCTGCTTGAGATAGGAGAGCTCTACAAACCTAAGTACGTACTAAGGTAAGTGCAAAGTAGGCATAACCTAACCTAAGTAACCTAGTAGTGCATCACCCCACCTTACTTCGGCTTCTCCCTTCGCTCGTTCTTCCCAACTGCGCACTCCCCATTAACTACCCACAACCGTGTTCCACGCGGCCCACCAGTCTCCCCTTTAGGTTAATAATGGATTTCCATATGTAATTGTGGTTCCTCCTCCGTACTCACACCCTCGAGGTAACGTAACAAAACATAAAATGAGTAAAGTTTAAGTAGAAATTGATGATTGCAGATTTTATTCTGTTTTTTGTTAAATATTAGGTGGATGGGTAACTTTGAAGTAATTCCCTTGTTTACAATTACAGTTGTATTTTTTTATTTAATATTTGTACTAAGTCCTTGTTTAAAATCTTAAATTAAACTCGTTTTATATAAATGAACCACCTGCACACTATACCAAGACGACACATACCAAAACAGCTAAAAAAAATACTATATTGTTATTAAAAACTACACTGAGAAAAAATGTATGCGGCTTACGTAATATCGTAGGTTGCATTTGTAAATCCTGTACCTTAGTTTTTGGACAACATACAGCAAGCGTATAAATGAAAACGCATGTTTTATAATACTTTCTGTATAAGTGTTCCATCTATACATAATTTCCGTATGAAACAATATAGGCTGTCAGGATCTCACATACAAATGGACGTATATAACATATAGCTGACGAAGGTAGCATACATATATGTATGCAATATAAGGAAGACTGTTAGACATCAGACATCCTGCAAAGGCATGATGTAACACCTAAGGGCAGTTCCTATGTAGCATACGGATAAGCTATGCTGCGTTCTGATTTTTGTAGTAAGCAAGAGGATTCCGTATATTTGTACAATATACCACTGTCCGGAGAACAAATTTTTCTCAATGTAAGTAAAACGCTGCACCCATCTAGTATCGAGTAAAAGTATCACTGCTTCTTTCATGTTGAATTACAACATTATTACGCGTACGCGACTAAGAAATAGTTCCAATTTACAACGTTTTTATATGAAAACTAGCTACTTCCACGGGATCTCCCACCCCAAGTACAATACAAAAGATTTTTCTACTTAATTTCTCCTCTAAATCTTGCAAATTTTTACTAGTCCTGTCTCCACAACCCGGAATTTAATCCTTAAACTTAAACGTTAAATATGTTCACTTGCTCAGTTACTCATCTAATTAAGGTAATTTAGCTTAACTTTATTCTTCTACGAGAACAAACATATGAAAGTCTTTGAAACCATTACTTCGGTGAATGTTCCACCACAGTTCCTGTTTTACATATCACATCACAATAATTTGGCCCTACTAGAATCAATCGCCTTTAACGGAACTCGGAGCTCTTAATTCAATTCACAACTAATTGTTCCACAGTTAATCTAAGGTTTGCTGTTGACGAGGATTTTGCAATGCATGTATGTACTACAGCTACACAATAGAATAACTATAACCTACCGCCGTTACAGCAATCGACAAAGATAAACGCTTTGTTCCTGCTCCTGTTTTTATGATTTGGCTTGCAGTAAGCACTTCGTCTCCTATCTCCCAGATCACTATTACAACTGTGGCGTAAAGTATTATGAACATATTCTTTCTTTTCGGAAAACTTGCTTCAATATATATTGTGTAATTTCATATCGAGATTCGAGAAGACTGATAAACTTTACTTTAACTCCTTTAAACTATGTTTAGAAGTGTTCGTCAAATAGTTAAAATGGAAAAATTCTTGGAATAATCTCTTTTATAATGCATTTTATTCTTAGTGTTCACACATAGAATTAATCGAGATTTTTTTGCAAGTCTTCAATTAAAATTTTAGAGGGGGCCAAGAAAATTTTAGGGGGGCCCGGCCCCCTCTTGGCCCCCGTGGATACGGGCCTGGCTGAGAGTAAGCGAAAACTTGCATTGACGCACTGTAGTGTCCATAAATCATGTCTATTTACTGTATAATTGCAGTATATTTTCTTCTTTACAGAGAGAATGAAAATACTGTAAAGTATATCGAGAATGTAGATTACACTTTATAACCAGCGTGAGCCAAAACTATATTTGTAACAAGTTTTGGCTATTTTTGTCTCATGGTATCTAGCTACCTCAGCCTTTTAAAACGGGAGTGATAACAGTGTATAGAAAAATAGTCGAAAACGTTGTTTCATTTAGTCGTCCGTTTTAGACCCCTTGCATATTGTAGTTCATTCCAAGATGGGTCTAAACGCGCCGGAAACGATCCGAATAAACCCATTGGATAAGCAGCGTGTCTATCTACCTCTGGTTAAGACTAACAAATGGCTACAGCAAACCAAGTAAAGTACTTTGGCTCAATAATATGTGGGCAACACCTAGACTTCCAATACTATTTATCGTTTATTTCTTTTGAAATAGAGATTTGATAACTCACAATTCAAGCGTTTTCCAATTGTCTCAAAACACGAGATCGACACCGTAATAGTCAAAATTATTTAAATTGTGATAGAAATAAGTCATAAATATTATAATGTCACAATATGTGCTTTTGGATTTTTCTCCCTAATTTTCTCTTATAGGGGCGAAAATTGGAAGTTTAGAGTTTTCTCCCTTTACCTGTACTATAAATCATATATATGAGGCATATGTTTAGTTGTTATATACAGGAAGTTGCCTATGGATTTTGAAGAAAAATATCACAAGTGAAATTACAATGTTTAATTTCACAAATGGCCCCTAGTTTACTCTCTTTGAGGGGAAATTTCGAGTTTTCGAATTTTTATTATATACTTGTGTCACAAAAGATATATATTTGCCAAATTTTAAGTTCCGATATTTACAGCAAATATTCTATAAGCTTTGATGAATGAACGAGTGTCATATCCCAAATATATAAGGTTTGCAGGACCCTGTTATTTGTAAATGAATTTGAAATGGAACTTCGAATTTTCAAGGCTGTCGGCTGGTGCGGTTTAGAATAGTAACGCAGTAAATTCTCATTGTATCATCTTCAAGAAAAGATAAATTTGTACATGTGCAGAAAAATCCCTGAGTTGCTCTTCGTAACTAGACACACGGCATGCACCAGCTGAAAGTAAGCGTTTTAGACAGCCAGTTGAGACTTTGATCAAATTGGGGGGCCCCATCCGCCTTTAGGCTCAGGGCTACAGCCCCCTAAGCCCTCCTTAATCCGGCCTTGATCCGTGAGTAGAAAATGAAATGAAATCCTTGAGTTTTATGCCCCACGGTTATGCCGGATAGGCTAAACGAGACGGTGATGTTGAGAAATGAATGAAATGGTGAAATGAAGAAATTGGGAGGAAATAGGAAAATCCTGAGGAAACCCACGTACACGGTGTTTGTCCAGCACAAAGTTCATTTGGTGCGAGCTGGGATCGAACCAGGAACCCCAAGCACCAGAGGTGAACGCTCTACCACTAAGCAAATGCGGCCACTAATCCCTGGGTAGGTTTAACAATATTTTTATTTAATTATGCTATATCAATTCCTCTTGTTCATAGAACTTTCGTGTGGCCTTAAACTTAAAGTAATTTGACAATAATTGAATTTAAAAAAAAAAACGCAAAATAACTATAGAAGAATATACTCAAAACACAAACTGCACAAAACATAAATTTAGATGAGAAATCAGAGTAAATACTGGCATATTAAGAAACATTAGAAATTTTTAAAGTTGGAAAATTAAGTGCATTAAAAATGTTTACTTTAAATTGGAATTATCATATTTTTTTAATAATATAAAGAATAACACACAGTGGCGTATTTAGGAGGGTCTTCCGGGCTTAAGCCCTCGGAAATCTTACTTACTATAGTAAGTAAATGAAATATCTTGCAAAATTTTCACATTTACAAGCAAAGCCCCCCCCCCGAAAGTTAGCAAAGCCCCTCCCGAAACGAAATCTTAAATACGTCACTGATAACACATATTGCAATTCTCCACTCATTCAATCTAATGATTGTAATCCTTCTCTCTCTTTGAATTATAGAATCTGTAAATCCGAGAATGTTAACACAAATAAAAAGCTAGTTGTTATTAATGATCCTATTAGCTATGGTGATTACTGAGGGAGTAATCAAAATTCGTATTACAAAATTGTCAATTAAAGAAACACTCATTTTGGAACAGGTTGGCCCCTTTTGTAAGTGCGCATTCATGGTATGTCTTCCACATATAAGGGCACGGGTTCAATGAGATGACATATATCTTTCATGTTTAACTTAAACCAAACATAATAGTGCCCCTTCGTTATTTGATATACATTTAGGCTTTATGCCTAACTTACCATCCATCCAACTGGAAGCTTCCAAATATCTAATTCTTAATTGGGTTGTAGCCAGGGAAGTGTGGGGTAAATGACAAAGTATAAATAAATCATTCTGTGTACCTCTAAGAAGCCTGCGGTGATTGGAGCGCGGTGACTAGAAACTGTTTGCCACTAGATGGATTTAAAATACTTTTTCCCAAGTTAAATTTTTTCCTTACCAAAAGCGTAAGAGTAGTGAACTTTGAATGCATACTACAGGTATCTCTTTACTGTTTCATAAGATGAGACTAATCTAAAACGCTTTTTTTTAGTTCTTGTGAAAGCTGGTAGATCAATTTTCAAGATGTAATATATACATTTTTAATTTTTCCCCAAACTTTTCGCTTGTCTAGTAATTAACACGCGTCCTTGGTTCATTAGATCATGGGTTCGATTCGTGATGAAAGAGTACCTAAATTTTGAAGTATTATGGTCGTTCACATACCATTTTTCACTGTAGATCTACGTCTTATATAGCCTTGGTGCATAAAAGAGATACTAAACTTCAATAATCATCATAGTCTTTCCTCCATATACTTGTAACCGGTTTGAGTTTTATGAAAGTTGAAACGCATTTAGTTTGCAACATCATACTTGAAAAAGGACTTTGACCACATTTCGTGAAAATAGTGGAACTTCCAAAATGATTTTTTCTACGGAGGCTACTGAATCCTCCCACACTTGACAATAGATGAAACGGGAGAATCCAGAGAAAACCGATGCACACGGTGTTTTTATATCCCAAATCTGACTTGGCACTAGCCACCATCGAACCATGAAACGGCACCATAAGCGGTCTACCACTTTATCAATAAGATATTTATAAACTATACCGAAAAGATGTCCCAAATTGTAAGTGCTGCATCAAGTGTTTAATGTTTTACGTTTCTATTTTAATGTTTTTGTGTATTTATCTTTTTATTTATTAAGTATTCCGAATTACTTGGAATTAAGATGTGTTTTGTTTACTTGGATGACTGTACTTTTAGTGATCTTGGTATAATGGTAGAGTTGGAAACTAGTATAATATTTCTCAATTTAAAAAAAAAATCCCAAATGAGATGGAAGAAATATAATGGATATATGTAGTTTGATACTATAATGCTACCACAAGCTCTTATGCCATGCTTATTGCTATTCTCGTTGTTATAGTGGCTAGCACTCATGACTTTGGTACGTGGGGTCCCGAGTTTGATTCCCAGTTGAAAAAGAACAGAAATTGGAACGCACAAATGTAGTTCGGATTCCACCTCAAACTTTAGATTCAAGTGTCTAATAGCCTTACTGCTGAAAAGAAACACTAAACTTCAAATCACTATCAGATGAGCATAATTTATAAAGTTTCAGTAAACACTTCAAGAAAAGTATGTTGGTAGCACTGATCGTCCTACTTAGACCCCTCCGTCCTATTTAAACCCCTATCGTCCGGCTTAGACCCATTTTTGGTCCTCAATAGACCCATTCGTCCTGTATAGACCCCTTGGGTATTTTCGTGCATTGCAAAAGGGGTCTAAATTGAACGAAAACGTCCGGAATAGACCCATTGCAGCTATCTATCTATCTATCTATCTATCTATCTATCTATCTATCTATCTATCTATCTATCTAACCTATTAATTGCTCAATGTAGGTCATATATATTAATTATTTCAACTTTTTTCTTTATTTGTTTCTTCCTTCTAGAATGAAAGTGCAAGCACCATGCGTCCTGGTTGTGCTGAATGCAAACTGCATATAGGTCCTTCCACGGAGACGAGTGATAATTCCAAGGATAACCAAAAATCAGGATTGAGGAGGTATGTGTATTCATACCTTCCTTGCTCGATTTTGTAGAAAATTTTGCTGCTAAGTATTTTCAGTTTGAATTTTTCTTTCACGAACTCACCTACCTTTGTATATCTATTTGTATAAAACGTTTGTAGTTAATCTTGTTAGCACTAAATGCGTTATGTCAGTAACTACTTTCTTTTTATAGGATTTTCATTTATATTTCATATATTCGTTCGTTTGAGAGACATGTGAATAATTTGATCAGGATATTGAAATCACAAGATTTGTTTTGGTGATCCTTGATTTTCGATATATTATATATTCCACTCTCTTGAATACTATATGTAGGAAGAATTCTTATTAAACAATTCATTGCCAAGAAATAACATATTGATAATTTTCCAGTGATACAAATTTTCTGACATATTGAATGATGCGATTAACTATACCAAAATACATTCCATATACGCCGGAGATTGAAAGTAGTGAATATTCTTAAAGTAACAGTTAAGCATATTTTTAATCAAATAGTTTAAAAAATAGTGAAGAAGAACAGTCTAACTTATCAAGGTATTTGAAAACCAAATGCTAACATGCCAACAGTTAAATGTTCTTAAAGTTTCATCTTAGATCTAAAATGAGGGAGCTTTCCGTATTTGTAATAAAACTATTTTGTGTTATCGTTCTATCTCTTTATCATTGTATATTTTTAAACGTAAACAGGGCAGTACAGGAGTTAAGTGCCTTTTTATATACGTTAATATAAAAGTTATCAATTTGTATATTGGATAATGAAGGAAAGAATCTTGTAAATAGACTTTTACTCCTTCTTTCTTTGTCAATCTCGTACATAGTTCTATATATGTGTTCTTGGAATTCGATATGTTTCTAAATGAGAAAATTAAGTGCTTGTGATAGTCTGGCACCAGTCAATTTTTGTTTGAAAAAGAAGCATAATATTGTGTAAACATTTGGTGTGTTGCACTCAGTGTCAAAAAGAATGAAGCATCAAGAAAGACTGGTCATATTGGAACCTAACTGGGGTGCACGTTATACCACGTTGAGCATATAAGTGATTTAGGTTTGAAGAGTATGCAACGTCTTAAACGACCATGAAGATATTTCTGGCGTAATCAGTAGAATACCAATAGTTAGATGTCACAGTGGCCTGATGTTGAAACCAGTTAGTACATGAGGGTATGCACAGACGTCATAAAGTTTGCGATCAACCAAGATAAACTACTTCAAGCCGCCGTATTGTACATCAGGCATTAAGCAACTCATTTATTTCCGCGCCTGCCATCCAGGTATGGATACATAACTCGGTATCTTGACGAGGGGCATCGGTCGGCCTATTTGCTCATTGTTCCATTGGTAAACTGCCATTAACACTATAATAGAAAAGCAGCATTTTTTGAGGCTCCTTGTCTGGGAGGCACGAGCTGATGAATGAAGTTGTAACATGCTGAGTGATTAATCTAAGTTTTCTATTATCACTTAAATATTGTGTGTGTGATATGGGTACTGAAACGGAAGCGTTAACATCTTTTAAGAAAACATATCGGCAATATTTCTAGTATTATGGAGTAAGGAATGAAATGGCATAATGTAATGTCACGTGTGATGTAACTTAGAGTTACTGATGTCAGAACGACACGTTACTAGTATTCTGTCAGCATGTTATCGGTCGCGAACAAAAACGACGTATGTATCCAGGCATTAAAAGAATGCACCATGTACTAACATGGGACCAGCAGCATGCTTGTAGCGTTAAACTCCGTTATCCATTTAATTTAATCTAGTGGCAATATAGTCATGTATTCTTTCAATACGTGCAGTTTAATTTCCACAGCTCGTTCTGGATGTTCTGTTTTTTTTGTCAGTGAGTGTATTTTATTTTCTGTAATTTATTAATATGAAACAATATTTGCATGAAGCTCTGTTAACTAACAAATAATGATAATATATACAGTCATCTCGTAATTTCATAAAGTTAAATTTCTCGAGTGTTTAAATTGTTTTTCTAAAGTAAATTTTAATAGAAACCTAATATGTAAAATTTGGATTCTAAAAGTATGTCAATTAGCAAACTCATATGCTGTATATATTTATTGCAAGATAAATTACTCTAGTATTCTATAATGTAGCACTTTTTGAATTTTAATGAATCATATCAGAAATGTAGAAAATGATCTAGGTAGGCAGTATATACTAAGTGCTATTAAATAAAATAAACAATTCTTAAGACCAGATATTTGGGTGCACAGTTCATGACTTCATAATTATTTGGCACCCAACTTTATATTTTATATGAAATATATTGAAAGCAATTTTTAGTTCATGTAATAGCGTTTTGCAGATATTATTGGCTTACTTTTTAAATTTCTGTCTGATATTCTTCATTAAGTTATACAGTACAATTCAAAAAAGTGGAGGTGAGCTTAGTTACCATTAACGAAAATAATTTTTCCAGTATGTTCCACAATTCAAAAATGATCTTCCACAGTTGTGTCATTGTATTCTCAAAATACATCAAAGTTTTGAATAAAATACAGTATAACTTCTTATCTTCCACACGTCTCTGATTTGGACACTTTTGTCAGAACCAAAGCCCTTCCTATTTTATTCTGTGTATTTAAACCCTCCAATACCAGATACTTCTATATTGGACGTTGGATTAGGAATTCAGATTTCTAGGCTTTCGGCATCTATGGCCATCTTGGTCAGACACGTACGAGGACTGTATTGTGTGAGATACCATCCCGGCATTTGCCTGGTGTCAGTGGGAAAAACCACACTGAAAATGATTGACTTGGAAAGGCTTTCACACTTTTTCGACCGAGTATTTCCACAGGGAATCGAACCTGGGACCGCTCATACCAGAAGCGAGAGCATATTGCACATTGAAGACCCATTCTTCCTTGTTGAGATGGACAGCGGCGGAAAGAGTAATAGCGATGTTAAAGAATTATAATCCCGGCAGAGGCGGCTAATAGAGCAATGATTGGAGTTGAGTTGATTTTGAGTTTAACATCCCTTTCAGCAGCGATTCTATATGACACGGGACTATTGATTAACATAGAATCCGAAGCAAATGAGCTCCCGTCGGGAATAAAACCTAGGTCTCCCACGCCAAAGGCACGTACGCTAACTGCTTAGCTACGAAGCTGCTCTATAGCATTGTTTTAGTGAAGATGATATTAACGTCGAAGAATGAATATTTCTTTCAAGACGACTGAATTCGTTACACACAAAAAGTACCATCTATGAAAGGGTTGTGTAATGTTTGTAAGAACCAAATCATGTACCGGAATTAGTTGAAACCTTTTTCTGTATATATAATATATATAATATTTTGTAAATTACGACAGATCACGAACTAATTACAAGTGGGTACAAAGTAATTTCAGCAGTTACCATTAGCATTCGATTTGAATCTATATGAGTGTCAGTATCAAGTGTAAATTGAACTGCTACTTCTCTACTACTTCATAGTGAAGAGTACGTAGAGTTTCTGGTTAGATCCTAGATGTAGCTGGATGAGATACTTAAGCAGTTTTTCGAAATAAAGGATTAAAAAAAAAACATATTTTTAGTCTTTTGTGTCTTAGTATATATACACATTCGAAATTCTTCATATCATGACCATGTATTAGACACTAAAGTACTTCGGATGCACATTGACCCAACCGTTAACCAGTCAATTTTTACTACTACTAAAGCGCTCTCTGATATCGGTCATTTTCGATGATATTTTATATATCTCTCCCCTCCTCCTTCCCATGTTGCGTGGCTGAATTCAGATTTAAACGGCATCGAAAGTGTCACTGTTCATCTCAGCAACCCCGAAAGTTTTGGAGTCGGCAGTAATATCGGTCATTTTCGATAATTTTTATACATCTGCACCCTCCTCTCCCGCATGTTATTTTGTATGGCATGGGAAGTGTCACTGTTCATCTCAGCGACCTCGTAAACCATAGATTCAACACTGATATTGGTCATTTTCGATCAACTATATATATATATATATATATATATATATATATATGATGCCTCCCTTCCCCCAAGTTGGGGTGCTGAATTTGGATTTAAACGGGATCGGACGAGTCACTGTTCATCTCAGTGACCTTAACAACTATAGATATTTAACACTAATATTGGTCATTTTTGATCATTTTTAAATGTCTCTCCCTGCTCCTCCTTCCCTAAATTGCACCGTCAAAGTGATATAACAAAAATCATCCCAGACCCGAACCTCATCTATCTTGAAAATTTGATCGAGATCGGTAAGGTGGTTCAAGAGTTAAGTTTTATATATATATAAAACTTCCTCTCCCTTTCCCTTACGTTCTACCATCAAAGTGAAATATATATATATATATAAAGAAACTTTCCAGACCCAATCCTCATCTATGTTGAAACTGATCGAAATCGGTCGGGTGGTTCAAGCGTGATGAAGTCACAAATACAGTCACTTTTATTTCCATTTCTTAAAAATATATATATCTAACCCCCTCTCCCTCCCCTACGTTGCACTGTCAAACTGGAATGTTAAAAATCGTCCCAGGCGCGAACCTTATTTATGTTGAAAATTTGAGAGACATCTGACTGGTGGTTCAAGAGTTAAGTTGTATTCATTTTTATGTATCTCGCCTCCTCTCCTTTCTCTACCCTAAGTTCTAGCGTAAAAGTGAAATAATAAAAAAAAAATCCACGTTTGAACCTCATCCATGTTGAAAATTTGATTCAGATCGGTGTTGTGGTTCAAGAGAGATTAACTCACGAACATAGTCACTTTTATTTTTATTTACATTGATTTTTGTGTATCTCCCCTTCCTTCCGCTCCCCTTCGTTGCTACATGAAAGTGAAATGAAAAGAAGGATCCGAGTCATCAACCTCATCTATGTCGAAAATTTGATCGAGATTGGTCGTTTGGTTCAAGAGTTACTAAGTTTTATTTATTTTCTATGTCTCTCTCTCCCCTAAAGTACACCATCAAAATGAATATATAAAAACACTCTCAGGCCCGAACCTTATTAATGTTAAAAATTTGATCGAGTTCGGCCAGGGAGTTCAAGAGATTAAGAGTCACAAACATAGTCACTTTCAATTTTATAATATACACTGCTCCACAAAACTTAAGCAACCCGAGAGAACGTGGTGTAAGTGACGTGTGGGGCCCATTCAACACTGTTTAGTAGCATGCACATACACAGAGACACACATGCAAGGCGAGCACCCACTCTATCGTATAAGCAGCACCGTTGCAAGCGCGGTGAACAAATTATGCCATCAGGCGTACACCACAGCCCAGTAGTGTCCGAGGCTCCAAGTATTGAGTTAGTGGTTCTTGTGTGGTGTACACACCTTGCAGTGGCTGGTAGACGACATTTGAGTGACTGACCGCGGGCGAATAATTGGGTGGTCGGAATTGGGTCGATCGCAAGTGGAATTGGCGCAGGGATTCAACGTGAACAAAAGTGTTGTGTCGAGGCTGTGGAGTCCCTTCCAAAATGGAGATGAAGTCAGTAGACGTCATGGAGGAGGCCGTCCAAAGAAGACGTCGGCCGTCGATGACCGACTTCTCACAATTTCTGCCAAACGCAACCGTCAAGCTTCATGCTCTCAACTGGCCAATGAGTTGTTTCAGGCTACAGAATAACGCGTGAATCGTGAAACTGTTCGTCGGCGGCTTAACCTTTATTTTACGGCTGTCAGTACACTGCCAGAATAGTAAATCCGTTCTTTCCCGCTTGGCACTGTACTGACACAGGCGAAATGTTTACTTTGACCCGCGAGCACACATTTTTTTTTAACTGATGTGCCTTATTGTATGAAGAGATAGTCCATAGTGAAAGGAACCAAAAACGTTGGTTCTCAACCGGTATGCTCGCGGGTCAAAGTAGACCTTTCGCCTGTGTCAGTACAGTGCCACGCGGGAAAGAACGGATTTACTATTCTGGCAGTGTACTGACAAGCCGTAAAATAAAGGTTAATAGAGCAGGACTGTATGCAAGAAGGTCTGTGCTGTGTGTGCCATTGAAACTGTAGCACAAACGTGCGCGTTACACATAGTGTCAGGAACATGTTGCATAACTGTAGCACAAACGTGCGCGTTACACATAGTGTCAGGAACATGTTGCATGGGGGGGGGGACACCAGTGGGCGCGTGCCATGTTCTCCGATGAGTCGAGATGCAGCCTGTCGTCTGATTCTGGTCGGACTTTATTGTGGAGAGAGCCAGGAACACGCTATCATCCAAACTTCATTGCTGAACGGCCGTCCTATGACGGTGGTTCCATTATGGTATGGGGTGGAATTATGCCGGATGGGAAAACGGACCTCCATATTGTGCAACATGGCACTTTGACAGCACAACGCTACCGGGATGGAATTCTCAATACACATGTGCGCAATTTCCGAGGAGCATTTGGCCCAGACTTCCTGTTCATGGATGACAATGCCCGCCCACACCGTGCACATCTTGTGTCCGAGTATCTGGAGAGCGAAGACATTACGCGTATTGCATGGCCTGCATATTCGCTGGACTTGAATCCCATCGAGCAAGTGTGGGATGCTCTTGGGCGGTGAATAGCGCAGGGCAGTCCACCAGCACGCACTCTCCCTGACCTGCAAACAGCTCTCCTCGAGGAGTGGCGCCATCTGCCGCAAGACTTGATCAACACTGATTTGCAGCATGCAGGCCAGATGTCGTGCCTGTATAGCTGTTCGTGGTGGTCACACACCATATTGACTGCCTATACCCTCGCTTACTCCAGCTTCACCTGTTGAGGTATCGTTGTGCTGAACTTTTTTGTCACTTTGTACATCCTAACTGTATTTTTCGTCTTCCCTTGTGTTGCATTGTGTATCTGTACCGTCTGTTTGTTCATTATACTTGGCGCAGTGATCGTGTCGTTTTATTTTCTACCACTTTCTTCGAGTTGCTTAAGTTTTGTGGAGCAGTGTAGATTAATTTTTTCAAAAAATTCAAGCGGAATTAAGATAAATAGCAAAATGCTGTTTACTTAATCTTTTTTTATTAGAAAATTTTATTTAATCAAACTAATAAATACAAGAATAATCAGCTTTCAATTCATAAGGACTTAGGTGAAAAAGACTTATGTATTCACACACCTTTTGTTTTTCACTTCTAAAAGATATGTAAGGAAGACAGCGTTTCAATTTTTGTAAAGAAAGAATTGAAAAGTGCAATGAATCTGATTATCATATCAATACATATTGAAAATAAGCACACTTGGAAGTTCTTGACTATATTACCTCGTTTTCTCCAATATTTATTTATTTATTTATTTATTTATTTATTTCTAGACACAACAGGCTATATAACCCAATTACAGTGTCCGTTACATGTATTAAGCGACTATAACACATTCATACATTTATATTATAATACAATTATAGTTATAATGTAATTGCCATATCATTGATGTTCTTTCATTTACAATTATTTCTTATTACATTACAAAGAACTTCCTTGAATTGACTTACGCTGTTACTATTAATATCCAAATCCATTGTGTATTTTGTTAACCTATTATAGGTTGTACTCAATCTCCATACTGGTGACCTCTTGTTTGCGTTGGTGTGTAATCTGTCGCAGTAAAAGAAATTGAAATTTTCAAGGCGAGTTACATTTGTAGGAGTGCGTATTTTAAATTCTTGCAGTAAATTGGTGCAGTCGATTTTATTATTAAATAACTTATATAGGAACAACATGTCTTGCATTATTCGTCTCTGTTCTAGACTTAATGTATTAAAGTTTAAATTTAAAGATTGACTATTATATGTTTTCGGATATACTTGTGTCTCCCTATATGTCAAGTACCTTAGATATTTATTCTGAACTTTTTCTATATTATTTAAATTTGTTTTTGTGTAAGGGTTCCATATAGTGGCTGCGTATTCGAGTTTTGTACATACGTAGTGTTCATATAGCTTTCGGATAGCGGTAATACTAGTAAATTCTTTACTGATCTTGATAATGAATCCAAGGTTTCTGTACACCTGGTCAATCATGTGATTTATGTGATTATTAAATGTTAAATTTCTGTCATATACCACCCCTAAGTCCCTGACAGTATCCGAGGTTGGTAAAGTGATGTCATTCATCTTATACGAAAATTTCTGAGGGGTTTTGCGGTTTGTAAAGGACATTACATTGCATTTGTTAGTGTTCACGTTTATGATGTTCTCTTTGGACCATTCCATCAGTTCATTCAAGTCATTTTGAAGCATTTTACAGTCATTTAATGTTTCTATTGCCATGTATATTTTAACATCATCTGCAAATATCAGCGTGTGAGAGTTTTGTACACTTCGCGGTAGATCATTGATAAATAGTAGAAACAACAATGGCCCTAAATTTGACCCCTGTGGCACCCCTGATAGTTGTACATACTCCTGAGACTTACACCCTTTGTACACGACGAATTGTTTTCTGTTTTCCAAGTAAGATTTAAATAGATCAATAAGTTCGCTGCTGAAGCTAAATTGTTTAAGCTTGCTGAGCAATCTATTATGATTTACGCTGTCGAACGCTTTCGCGAAATCTATGTATATTACATCTACTTGTCCCCCCAAGTCTAGTGTTTTACTTATAAAGGTAGATATTAGACTAAGATTTGTGACCGTTGACCTGCCTGTAAGAAAGCCATGTTGTGATTCTGATATAGATGGTCGCACGTGTGCTATTATCCGCTGGTATAAGACTGTTTCATAAATTTTAGCAAAGGTGCATAAGATTGAGATGGGCCTATAGTTTTTAATTTCTCTCTTATTATTATTCGATTTCGGGATAGGTGAAACTCTCGTTGTTTTCCACTCATTAGGAAATTTTCCGGATTTAATTGACAGGTTAAATATGATTTTCAACGGTGTTAGGAAGTGATCTATACAACCCTTTACAATATAGCTTGGGATTCCATCGGGTCCTACTGCTCTTTTGGATTTCATCTTTTTTATTATATTAGCAATTTCCTGTATTTCTATCGATGATATACGCAGTATATTTAGACCGTTATCTACCCACACTAAATGTTCTGTTGTATTGTCTTTTCTTCTACTGTATACAGACTGAAAGTAGTCCGCAAACTCCTTAGCGATTTCGTCGTCTTTGTTTATTTCTTTACTATTATTAGACATGAATTCGGCATTTAAATGCCGTGTCTTACTTTTTACAAAATTCCATAATTCGGATGGATTTTGTTGTAAGGATGCCTCGGACATTAGTACAAAATTCTTATATGCATTCCGTATCTCGTTTTTAATTTCCCTCCGTAATCTATTGAATTCTTGTTGATGGAAACTTTTACTCCCCTCCCTCTTTTTTAATTTCGTATGATGATATGTTTTTGATTTAATTTTCTTAATTATATCCAGAGTAAACCACGTTGGATAATTTTGCGGGGATTTTGTTTTCTTTGGAACACAGAGGTCAAATATGCTATATATAGTGTCGTAAAAGCATTTAACAGCTTCGTCTACATCACTGTATCCTGTAAGATAGTCCCAGTTTACCCGCCCAAGTTCAGTGTAAAGTTTTTTGAAGTCTGCCTTTCTAAAATTATATCCCGTTACATTACGCTTAGATTTTGCTCGTTTTAGACGACTCAATTGTATTTCAACGTTCAGAGTAGGGTGATGTTCATCTTCTTTGACAAAGGGATAAGGTTCTTTGCTAACTTTTACGCGGTCTAAATTACTTAGAACTAGATCAAGGGTTTTACCGAATTTATTATGTACATTATTAAATGACTATAAATTGTTAAATGACATGAAATTTTTAATGCATTGTAGTTTGGCCGGAATTTTGAGATAACTATTGTAGTCATTGAAATTTCCGTCCGGTAAATTGAAGTCACCAAGTATGAGAAGGGTACAACCTGATGGACATTTTGAATCAATTATGTCGAACACTTCCTCATATTTTTCAGTAGGTGACTCCGGTATAAAATATACTAACAGAATATATATAGTTACTTTTTCGCATAACAATTTAACCAACAGACATTCTACATATTCATTTGATAAGCAATCAATCATTACTACCTTATACTTTTTTAAGACCGCTAACAGTACTCCCCCTCCCTTGGTTTTCCCTGTTCTTTTGTTATCTCTATCTGTCCTATACACATAATAGCGATCGTCAAGAATCATTGAATCATAGTGTTCTTTTTGAAGCCAAGTTTCACAGATTGCAATTAGGTCAAAGTTGGACGATAACACATTACAAAGGAACGATGACATCTTTGTCCTTAAACCTCTGCAATTTTGCATATAAATGTTTATGAGGGTACACTTCTCCTTCTGTTTGTTATTTCTAAGAGCGTTGTCTTTATTTAACACAATAGAAGTTTCAGGAATAGACAATTATTCCGATAATTAGAAGCACTACCACCACTGTTCCCACTAACAACGCGCAACTTAGTGTTTTTGCTTCACTGGTTTCTTTTTCTTTTAGATTGCAACACTTCACCACACACCTTGCATTGTATGTTCCTATTCTTTGTCGCCAGCACTCCACACTGACACCCATCCTTTCACGCAAGAATGATCACGGGAGCTCACACAACACACATCCACTTTGGTCAACGACTCACACAGATTAAGAATTGTGGGCCATGTTCCTTTTTTTTTAGTGTAAATAGAACATTAATGTATTCTGGGATGATGTTTCTTTACCGTATGTGCAAATAATTTGGTATAGATTAATGCAGTAATTAAATTGATATGCCACATAAACGATTATCACCTGAAAAACATGCGTAAACCCGTACTGCGTTGCTACTCTTAGCAAGGATTATCTTTGTTCCTATTCTGGATAGGCCGAAGGTGATGAGTCCACGCGATAGCGCTTGAGTACCTTGATGAGAATCAAGTGCGTTAGCAGTGGTGGGTATCCGTTTAACTAAATTTCTTTACGAACTGCAAAGAGTACTGATATTTGAATTTCGGGCGTTGTTTTCTTGGAATGTAAGGAGTTGCTGTTGCGTGTTGGGATCACAATCAGGGAACGGTAAGTGGATATAAATATAAAATTAATAATAATAATAATAATAATAATAATAATAATAATAATAATAATAATAATAATAATAATAATAAAACGCTCGCTTCTAATTTACATCATTACAAGTTCAGTTTACAGAATTTCATTCATAAACGTCCATTTTGGATATTAGTTAACGATGGTAAAAGTTCATTATTTAGATTTTTTCCGTCTTTATATTATATCAATGTATTTGATATAGGAAACTTCAGTACAGCATTTCTAACGTCTCGCTCAAATTTTAACAATGGACTCCATAAATGTTACGTATATAGATAGATAGATAGGTACACTTGTTCTGCGTAACTTCTTACATAAATGTGTCTTTAGCTTATAAAAAATACTGTATACTATACTGTGCAGCAATTACTTATAAATTTTAGTGGTAATTTTGTCCACTAAGTCTAACTGCTACATTCTATGGACAGCTATTGCTAACTATTAAATTTTTACTGAAACATTTTTGTCGTAGAACTTTACTCTAATGGGACTACAAACAATTTGTTTGAACTTGAAAAACAATTGCTCCATCGATTTGCTCTTTTTTTATCAAGTGGTCGATTATCCATGAATTTTGAACTTCTAATTTTTTTCTTTAGAATATAGTAATTAATTTCATTTTCTTGTTCTAATGGGAAAAGAAAGACTGAGAGTACTATTAATTATTCATTAAAGTTCAATAATGCATAAAATTTCGCCGGCAAAAAAGTCGTGGGAGAAATTGTCCCTCTTCCTTGAAAATAATATTATTATTATTATTATTATTATTATTATTATTAATAATAATAATAATAATAATAATAATTTATTTATTATGAGAAATTGCGACCACAGCCAAAGCCATAATGGTCATATATACAATTATATACAATGGAATATTACAGGAGAAAATACAACAAAACAGAAAAATTAAAATACATGAAATCATGACAATCAAGTGGAGCAAAAGAAAAAACATTAACACAAGTTGAATTCAAACTAAATTACAAAATAAAATTACAAACATATCCTCAATTCAGTAAAGATTCAATCAAGTAGGATGTATTACTAAGAATTTACATATGTAGATCATAAAATAAATAAATTTAAAAAAATTCGTAATAAAACACACAAACAAATATACACCATATGGGTAAAAAAAAGAAAAGAAAATTCAATAGACAATATACAAAAAAAAGAAGATTAAATTAGGTATTTTAATTAAATATAACAATCCAAAAACTGTTTTCTAAGCACCAAAAAATTCGAATCGAAAAAATCAATTTTGAGTGACTTTTTGTTTATGTTGTCAACACAAATAAATAATGACGAACCAACTAAATTACTATTACACAATATAGGACGGTAAAGCCTAGATTTATACAAGGGAACTTTAATAAACAAGTATTCAATTAAGTTCAGTTTCGCATGTATTATATCATGAATAAATTTAATTTTCCTTAAATTACGTCGAACTTCGAGAGCAAGTAAATCCAATCTAGCGAGAATCTCCCTATTGGGCAGATCGTATAGTTTAAATTTATATTTTAACCAGGCCAGGAAGGAAATCTGGACTGACTCCAAAACTTGAGTAATACTAATAAGGTTACGGTTCCAAATCAAGCAAGCAAATTGCAAGTGGGAACGTACATATGCACAATATAAAATTTTGCAAGTTGTAATATCCTTAAAATCTCTAGCAGCCCATTTGATGAGTCCCAGATTCCTTCTAGCCTTGGAAACCATGGTTGAACATGATGGTCAAAAAGTAATTTAGAATCAATCTTAACACCTAAATCTTTGTTAATTGAAACAGGTTGTATTCTATACTGATTTATTGAGTAAGAAAAATACGATATATTCGTTTTCCTGGAGAACGCTATACTTTTTGTTTTGTTCATGTTTAATGGAAGTGAATTTTGTACAGACCATTGGTAAACTGAGGTAATATCAGCTTGCAATTTAAGGTGATCCTGATTACTAGTTATTTCAGAAAATATCTTAAGATCATCAGCGTACAGTAAAAAAGAACATTTCAAATAATTACCAATATCATTCACATATATTAAAAATAATAATGGACCCAAATTGGATCCTTGAGGAACACCCGAAGAAATCTTGTAAACAGATGACTTAGAACCCATATATCTAACTACGAATTTACGATCAAACAAGTAGGAAGCGAACCAGTGAATCAAGGATTTAGAGATTTCAAAGAAATGAAGTTTATTAAGAAGCTTATAATGGGATATTTTATCGAAGGCTTTAGCAAAATCAAAATAAATAGTATCAACTTGACCACGATTATATACAACAGGAGAAACCAAGGTCAGAAATTTATTCAAATTGAGTTCAGTTGATTTACCCTTCAAAAAGCCATACTGTTCAGATATAATAGAATGTTCAACGGAACTATAAAGATAATTGTAAATAAGCTGATCAAAAATTTTTGGTATTACATCAAGAATAGAAATAGGTCTATAATCAGTTACGGACCTACCATCAGTTTTTGGAATTGGAGTTACAACAACAGTTTTCCATACACTAGAATAGAAACGAGATGCTAAGCTCCAATTAAACAATGATGTCAAAATTGGTGCAATTATATCGGATATACCTTTTATTATAAAAATCGGAATTAGATCAAGACCTACAGAAGCTTTAACATTTAAAGATTTAATAACATCTATTACCTGTTTGGTAGAAAAGAATATTTGATCACTACAAAATTGACTGGCCATAAAAGTAACATCATTATCATTCACATTAATATCATCTTTATGATAAACAGCTGCAAAATGTTTGGCCATGGCTTCAGATATCAATTGAGGGTCGGAAAAAAATTCGTCATCAACTAATATTGCCTTATGTCCATCTTTACCATTTATTTTATTACTTGTATACTTCCAAAATCTTTTGGGATTATTTTTTAAACTATTCTCAATCTTATTATAATATTTAGTTTTATCAATAATAAGTTGCTTCTTAAAATCAGAACGAAGTTTAGAGAAAACATTATAATCGTGAAGAGATTGGGTTCTTTTATACTTTTTATGAACATTATTCTTTTTTTTAAGCAAGTAAATTAAATTACGAGAATACCATCTCGGATGCTTAGAAATTGATTTGGTTACTAGAGGAACATTGTTTCTAATTGCATTCAATATAACATCATTAATATTTTGAGCAACAGGATCAATATCTGTATTCAACAAAATATTGGCCCAGGGAAACCCTTTGATTTCTTTATATAAAGAAATGTAATCACCCTTTTGATATAACAGAAAGCTATCTCTAGGTATCTCACGTATAAGAGATAATTTAACAGTAATCTCAATCGGATCATGATACTGATCGGGCGGAACCAGAGATACTACTGAATTATTAGATTGAACATAAGTGTTGTACAAAATTAAATCAAGACCAGATGTCCCTGAAACAACGTTCAAATTCATATCATCTAAAAAATTAAATAGGATTTTCGCCTTGGTTTTAGAATAATAGTTTATATCGTTTGATAGATTTCTGTTCGTCCGGTCAACTTTAGATATATTAAAGTCACCAATAATCACTACTTCATAGTTCAAAAAGTTCACTTTAGAAACAACATAATTAAGATAATTCGTAAAACTTGTAACTGAATAAGTTGGATGAAAATAACAGCATGCAACTAATAATTTTATCCCATTAGACGTGTCAATCTCAATCCAAACACACTCAATTTCAGATTCCAAATCAAATCTCCTTTGACAATTTATATTTGTTTTAACTGCTAGCAAAACACCACCACCTCGACTACACTGATCAGTAGTATAATTCCTATCAGAGCGAAAACATTTGTAAGTTTCAGGAAAATAATCATCAGTATGCTGTGTATAATTAAACCATGACTCAGTTACAGCAATAATATCAAAAGAACAATCAGCAATAGAAGAAAAAAATATATTACTTTTAGTTCTAAGTCCTCGAACATTTTGATACAAAATATGGACTTCCATATTGAACTAGTTATTGTTATTAACATTATTAATTAGATTTTCAGAATTAATTGTTAAAAGTTTGCCATAAAATGGACCAATTAATATGCCACTGGGCCAAATCATGGGATCATTAATAATCCCAAAGTTATATTCAAACACTTCAACATGAAAAGAAGCATAAGTATCATACTTAGTTTTTAATCTAGTACATTTGACATAGGTTACATTTCTATCACTCACAATAGACTCAACATCACTTTCTTTTACTGATGGATCAAATCTAGTAACAAATAATGCCCTTTTTCTACTTTTAGCAACCAAATCAATTTTATCAGAACCACTACCAGAAGTCAACTTACGTTGATTTTTATGTAAGCCAGTACTCCAATTCCCTCTATTATCTGTCTCTCTTGGTCTTTTATTCTCTAATATCCTTTTATTACGTGAAATAACTTGAACCCATTGATCTTTGTTCGCATCAAACTCAACTTCTTCCTGATTAGAGTCTACAAATTGTATATTCTCATTTCTAGTTAATTCAGGAAAATGATCAGGACCGCTTATATCTACAACCTTAGGATTCTTTCGAGAAGGTTCAACTGATACTTTCCTCAAACAATTACAGGATTTATTCACAAGTAATTCATTAAGTTTTTCATCTTGAGACCTTAATTGCACTATTTCCTCTTTCAAACTTTCAAATTCCCTTAGAAAAATTTTCTTCAAATCATTCAGTTTATTTTCAAAAATTTTCTCCAAAGAATCTTCTAAATTTAACTTTCCAAAATCTCCAAAATTACCCTCATTATGAGATATTTCAGGTACACTTTCGCCCTGTATACAATTATTACACAAAAATTCAGACAGCTGAATGGAACTACTGTCCATTTTCGAATATGATTCAACGCATGCAAAATGGCACTTTGTTAAACAAGTATTACATTTGATAGACTTTTGTCTACCGTAAATGGGCTGACTACAAAAAGGACAATTCTCGCCAGTAGGAGCCATAATATATTGTCTATTGAGTAGATTATATAATTACAAACATATATACAAGACAATTCTACACATTCCTGGCCCTAATGTGAGAACTAAAATTAAACAAATTAAACAAAATGAACAAAATTGCACAACGTTACACAATATTCTCAAAAAATCGCTTCTCAACCTGCATTAGGATCTAAAAAGAAGACCACACGACCCAGCCTACCAAGTGAGGTAAATATAGAGAAAAGATAGTAGTTCCCTTTTAGCCACTGGGAGCCCTTCTGCGACACACTTCCCACCATAAAGGTTGGAAGGCCGACTTACTGCCCGCAGTGTTACCAGCCCAACCACGAGGAGGCAGAGACAGTCACTCATAGATGGAAATTGGCCAGAAAGAGAAGGAAGACATTAAAGAAAATGAGTGACCACGGGGCCAAAGGCCGAGAAGCGATCATAATCTAATCTATATCAGAAGCGATCATA
The DNA here is from genome assembly GCF_964235325.1 of Thermobia domestica. Taxonomy (NCBI): domain Eukaryota; kingdom Metazoa; phylum Arthropoda; class Insecta; order Zygentoma; family Lepismatidae; genus Thermobia; species Thermobia domestica. The sequence goes on along the minus strand of NW_027656203.1, from coordinate 67,702 downwards.
TAATAATAATAATAATAATAATAATAATAATAATAATAATAATAATAATAATAATAATAATAATAATAATAATAATGTTTTGCGTTTTCGAGCCTTTGCATTTCTAGTGTAAAATCAGTGAGATAGAAGGAAAGTTTCGGCCCGGGCACGTACAATGAGAGGGTGCTGTAAGATTCTCGGCAGTGTGAAGTCTGCTAAAAGTGTCAAAAGTATGACGACGCCAGGATGGATTACATGCGTAGGACTGAAAAGGCATATGATCGAAAAAATTACTTGCGTAAGATCGAAATAATAATAATAAATAATAATAAATAATAATAATAATAATAATAATAAATAATAATAATAATAATAATAATAATAATAATAAATAATAATAATAATAATAATAATAATAATAATAATAATAATAATAATAATAAACACAATCGCGTGGTATTAATTAACAATCATTTCTTGAAGATACATAGGAGAAAACAATTATACGAGCGAAACGGCGTACAACCAACACTGTATGGTCAATACTATTCGAAATATATCCACATCTGGCATCTTGAATTTTTGGATATAAGAAAATTGTGAAGAGAACTAATAGTTGAATAAAGGTTTTCGATACCGCAGAAATAATACTTGTATGGTAATTTTTATGCTACAAATTTTTGTGTGTTAAGTTGTAGCACACAGAGTAATGCAACTTTAATTTAAAAACGGTCGGCGTAAAATAGTGTGTAGAAATTTTGAATTTTAAAGACAAGCAATTCTCTTTTGGTTTACGACTTAGTGCTTATAAATAGTGTTTTATCGTGGTATCTTAACACAAAATTCTCCTTTAAGAAATCAATGATAGAAAATACACTTATACATTGCAAGAAATGTAATTTCCAATTATTCGCTCAAATTCAGTTGAATCTGACTTTGGAACTGAAAAACACTTTACACAAAACAAACGTAATAGCGCATGAAATAGTCCAGCGGTTTAGCTGAATAGTTTGGAAATCGTGTGTTCAAATTCCAAAGAAGGACATACGAGGGTCACTACGAAAGTTATGAGATGTGAAATAACTTACATACTTAAAATCAATTTAACACTTACATTTTCTCAAAGTATTCACCACTACACTGTACACACTTTTGCATCCTCGAAAACCACTTTTGGAAGCAGTGTTGCCAGTCTTTTTCTTCAAGTGTTGAAAGTTCATTCTCGTAAGCCACTACAGCTTCTTCAGGGCTGCAAAATCTCTTCTCACGCATGCGATCTTTGATCCTGGGGAACAGAAAAAATCACACGGGGCCAGGTTAGGGCTATACGGCGGATGAGTCATAAGTTTGACCTCCGTAGATTCTAAAAACTGAATTGTGATGTTGGTCGTGTGTGCGAACGCGTTGTCATGATGAAGCAGGATCCCACACATCCAGTTCTTGGACGCCGTTCCCGAAGTTTCTGGAACACTTTTGTTAGGCAAACAGTGGTGTACCACTCAACAGTAATAGTCCTTTGTTCTTCAAGTGGAACAGTTGCAACATGGCCAGATTTGGAGAAGAAAGTTGCGACCATCTTCTTCCCCACACTTCGCGGTCGCTTCACTTTCGTGGGTGGATTTTCGTCTGGAAAGATCCAAACTGTAGACTGGCGTTTATTTTCAGGGTCAATTTGATAGACCCAAGCCTCATCACCAGTAACAATGTCAGAGACGCGTCGAGAATTGCCTCCATCAAATCTTGCAAGCATTCCTTCACACCATTCCACATGCATGCGCTTCTGCTGTTCAGTCAAAGTTGAGGCACCCAACGAGATGAAACCTTGCTAAGCCGAAGATGATCATGAAGAATTTTTGTTACTGCTGGCGATCCAATGTTCACTGTAGATTAAATGTCCTTGAAAGTTGTTCGAGGATTTTCTCGAATCATTTGTTCCACAGCGGCAATGTTTTCATCTGACACAGCTGTTGCCGGACGCCCAGCTCTCTCTTCATCTTTAAGCAATGTCCGGCCTCTTCTGAATTCACCAAACTACCGAAAAATTGTAGCACGGGAAGGAGCAGGGTCCTCAAATGCCCCCTGCAAACGGTCAAGGCTTTGTCCCGTTCAAACCACTTTTGAAATCGTAAAGGATCATTGCCCGAAAATGTTCCTTTTCGAGCTTCATTCTAGACAGCCGAATACTGCTCACATCAACAAACAAGTGAAGGCGATACGGCCACGCCGATAAGCGAGGCGAGTTGAAACTTGCTTCGCTTCTTCGCTCTGGATACCACTACCTAACGCAATTGTTGGTATTCAAATACTGTGCCACAACAAAGTGTATCTCAAAACTTTTGTAGTGACCCTCGTATTTTATTTTTCACTTTATTAATTTTCTTTTCTTTTCTATTGTTTGCTCCTAACCTACCCGGAGACTGAAAACATTTTATGAATAACTCTTTATCAACTACCTTCTGTCCAATCCGATTAGGAGACCGTATTATAAGAACTGTAATTGTAAAATGTCAGCTGAAAACAAGGTATTAAGTATCATGACTATTCTATTATTATACTCTCTTACAGATCATCATTATCGTCATAGTATTCTGCCATTATTGGCAGGTCACTTGCCGCACCTGAGAATCTCTCATGCCCCACTGTCTTACACTAACCTCTTTGTCTTCACGAATGATTTTTCTGTTTTGATATCGCCCATTAATTGTAGTATCCTTCTCTTCCCAAACTCTCTTTGCTGTCTCTATATCCTCTGGCACATCCCTCATGATATAGTTCCTTCTTACCCAATGTCCCAACCAGTTTCTCTTCCTCTTCTTAATATCTAAAATTGTTCTTCCCCCACCATTTCTAACATCCTCTCATTTGTTTTCCGCTCGACCGAGCTCATTGTCTCCATTGTTCTCCATACCCACATCTTGAAAGCTTTAAGTCGTTTTTCATCATTTTGCATAATGCCCATGTGTCTGTCCCATACAGTACAATACGCCATACGAAACATTTTATATTTTTTTCCCCCTCAAGTTGTTCTCCAAAGTCCCACAACAATATTTTCTTCTACCTAAAGGCTTTCGCCATACCTATCCTTGCTTTCATTTCACGTTTTTACTTCATATCATCACTAATAATAGTACCCAGCAGGGTTGATATGTTTAAAGCAAAATGTATAAAACAAGTGTTTAAAAAATGTTTAAAACGAGAGCTGTTGTTTTATTCAGTTTGTTTTAAACGTTTTAAACACATTGTTTTAAACATTTTTAAAAAGTGGTTTAACATGTTTAAAACTTGGTTTTAAACGTTTTAAAAATTTTTTAAAAACTTCTTAAGAGTGGTTGAACATGTTTAAAACAACTAAAATATCAGATTGAAAAAACTAATTTAATTTTCTAACAAACACAACGCATCCTGTGCAGGATTTGTGCATGGAGTAAATTACAAGCAGAGTTATATTCGTATTATAACAGCAATTATTGAACGAAATTATGCACAACAATGTGCGTATAACTAAACCAACAGAAATTCAAGTGAAGACGTGAAGTATTTGAACATTTCTTAAATCCAAGAATAATGAACACTATTCTAAAATCCAAATTCACAAATTCAGAACTTGAATATTTTTTCGTCACTATCATTTTCAGAATAATGAACAGTTCTAATTATGAGAACCACAGAAACGTAACTCCATTTTCGTAGGTTCACAGGTGAGAGGACAGAAAAAAATGTGTTTTTAATAGGATAGTAAATGAGCTACGCTACGAGAGACGATCGACAAGGAAAACAGATGGTGTTACGTCCATTTACACCAAGTGGGGCTTTCAAAATTACGTCCAAACATGAAGAAAACGAAAACCGCATTTTTGGAGTTACGTTCCTCTGGTCATCATGGAACAGTAGGTATCACATCGTAAGTTATAAGAAATACTTTGATAAATGGTGTACAATAAAACTCAAAGAAAAGAAAAGAGCAATGACTAGCCTACAAGGAGCAAGTGACATTTTAGCTCAATACACAAACAAATTTAAAGCTACTAAACAGTTTTCAAGATACATCTCTATCTGCAACATGGATAACTAACAATGATTATTGTCTACGGGAAGACACAATTAATGTTCTGGACTGTCATCATACAACAGTTACATGAACGTAATTGCAGTATTCAAAATAAATTATAACCTGCAATCGTTGTACTAATAATAAGACAACGATCAATACGAATAGTGCTTTAATCTTGTTTGATTCTATACATTTGTTGTCATCGATGTCTATATCTTGTCTGTTATTATTAGTACAACGAATAACTGCAGATCATAATTTATTTTGAATACTTCAGGAATAAAAATACAAATAATATTAATTTGCATTTAGAAAATACAAGTTTTCGAATACTATGCCTATTTGAAGATGAAAATTGAGAGAACAAAATTTGTTATATATATATATATAGGGTGGGCCATAAGTCCCTTACCACACCTTTTAAAATCCGTGTTCGTGGAAAATAGTGAACAACAACCATGTAGTAACATAGTATGCCGAGGGGGAAGTCGGATTGTGATGGTGACCAAGAAGGCGGCCATCTTGAAAGCCGCCATCTTGAATTCACGTCAAGATTTTGAAATGGAAACATGGTCATGCGACATATCATTTTAGGCTAGAATTTAAAGACAAACAATGGTGAAATCGGTTTGTTGATATCTTAATTTGTTCAAAAGTTGCAGGCATTTCAAATTGCTAATTTTACTTGTCACTCATAGCGGAGTACATGCTCTACGTAGCCCCCACCCCGAGTTATGCACAAGGTAAGTCGTTCAACCCAATTGTCCATGACCCTCGAAAGAGTTTCTGGTGAAATACCGGCACAGGCTGCAAATATGCCGATATTGTTCCAGGTGTTCAAGATCCCGGATCTTTTCGGCGTATACCTTTGCCTTAAGATGACCCCACAGATAAAAATCCAAGGGCGACATCTGGTGATCGTGCAGGCCATTCAATGGGACCATGGCGCCCACTCCAAGGTCCAGGAAATTGTTCATCCAGATAGGTACGGACCGGTAATCCATAATGCGGAGGGGCACGATCTTGCTGGAAATAGTGGAAATGTGCCGTCCTCGGACAATATGGAAGGGAGGATGAGATCCCGCAGCATATCCAAATAGCGTTCAGCAGTGAGGGTACCTGGAATGATGAATGGACCAATTAATTTGATGCCCCATAGACACACCACACAATTAATTTGCCTGTACCTACCATTTTGCAAGAGTCAACCCACTGAGGATTTGTCGGGGATCAATAGCGAAAGTTTTGCTTATTCACTTCTCCAGTGACATAAAAATTGGCCTCATCGGAAAATAAAATTTGTGTGAGGAATGTGGGATCAGTTTGCAACTGTGCATGGTCCCAGTCGCAAAATTCCACACGACGATCAGGGTCATCTTCAGATAGATGATGTTGAAGTTACAATTTGTACGAATGCCATTTGCTTTTCTGTAAGATACGTCTGATGGATGTACGGCTGACACCACATTCCATGGACAGACGACGGGTACTGCGGTGTGGTGATGTAGCAAATGATGCCAGCACTGCTACTGACGTGGCTTCGTCTGTTTCGGTCGTGGGTCTTCCACACCTGGGTTTATCTGCTATGGAGCGAGTATCCGTGAATTTCTGGAAGAGTTGGGCGACACTAACATGGGACACAGGATGTCGATCTGGGTGTCTGGCATTGAATTCAGCTGCTACAGCCCTTGCACTCATTCCTCTCCATGCCCTGATCAACTCCTTTCTCTTTGCTGTCGTTAGCGGCCTAATTATTCACCTGTAATAACAGAAACAGTACGGTAAAATTAGCAGTTTGAAATGCCTGTAACTTTTGAACACATTAAGACATCAACAAACTGATTTCACGATTGTGTTTGTCTTTAAATTCTAGCCTAAAATGATGTGCCGCATGACCATGTTCCCATTTAAAAATCTTGACGTGAATTCAAGATTGCCGCCATCTTGGTCATCATCACAATCTGACTTTAATCTCGGCATACTATGTTACTACATGGTTGTTGTTTACTACTTTCCACGAACACGGATTTTACAAGGAGTGGTAAGGGACTTACGGCCCACCCTATATATATATATATATATATATATATATATATATATATATATATATATATATATATATATATATCGGGGTTGGACCAAAAAATCTAAAACGTTTGCCAAAGTGTGAAAATCATACCTAGTATGGTATGGGCCCTCCTTGGCTAACGTTTTCGACGTAGAAAGGACGTATTCGACGTAGAAAGCTTGGATTCGACGTAGAAAGGACATATACAGCTCCTGAATCGTGGTGTGTAGAATTTTGTACTATTGTTCCTACAAAACATGCTCCAGTTCTTTAAGGGATGCTGGTGGAGGGTAATGAGACTGAACACGCCTTTGTAACTCAGAGCACAATGGCTCAATGATGTTCAGATCTTGTGATTGTGGGACACGGGGGAGGTGTGATAGCTTTTGGTCATGCTCCTCAAACCATGATTTCACCGTTTTTCCAGCGTCACAGGGTGCCAAATCATCTTGGTAGATGTCATCAATATCAGGGAACAATATTGGGCCATGGGTAGAACCTGGTCCCCCAAAATGGCCTCATACGCCTTAGTATTCATCATTCCATGTAGGGTTATGATGGGACCTGCAGAAAACCACGATATTACTGCCCATACTGTAACAGAACCATCCCCATGCTTTACAGTTGGGAGCAGACAGTCTGTATCATAGGCCTGCGACGGTGTTCTCCATACGTAAACAACCCGTTGTTGGAAACAAGGTGAAGGTCGATTCATCGGACCACATTACGTGTTTCCACTGCTCATGAGTCCACGCCTTGTGTTTCTTGCACGACTGGATACGCCTCTTCGCATTTACTGCTGTGACCAGGGATTTGGCGATAGCGGCCCTGCTATGAATTTTCATTTTATGAAGTTCGCGTCGCACTGTTTTCGATGAAACCTGGTTCTGTAGGCCGGAATTGAGTTCAGACAACTTTCATTGCAGTGGTCTTCTTTTTAGCTGCTACAATCCATTTTAATGCCCTCCGGTCCCTATCTGAGAGGATTGTCTTTCGATCACTGTTGTGCTTTGCAGACGTCGTTTGCACATGAATTGTGTATGCCTTCGTGACATTGGACACAGTGCCTTTCGATACCACCACAATGTTCGCCACTGTTGCCACTGAAGCTCCAATCAAACGGGCACCAACGATCATGCCTCTTTGGAAGTCTGTCAGGTCGCCCATTTTACCGCACCACTTTCACACCACGACAGTCACAGTTGAACTAGTTACTGCTGACGGAAGAGGAAAGTCCACATGACACATTGAAAACAAAAAACGATCGGCAATCGCAACACGTGTTGTACAGTGGAGGGCCAAACTTACGTGTTTTGTATGATGTGTTTTTAGAATTTTTTGTCGACCCTATATATATATACATTATTTTTTTAAAAAAGAAACTTCCAAAGAGCATCTTATAAAGCTTCATGGTTTTAATTTAGAAAGTCCAAAAATTCAATTTGATCCTTGTTACACTACTTTTTTTTTTAAAAAAAATCTTTTAAAATAGATACCAGCTAAGTTGCTCATGATGATCCCATCACACGTTTCAAAGTATATCTCTAACCGAAAACACAATACTAAAATAATTATTATTAATTTCCAGGTGACAAAATAAATTTGACTAAGACGTGAAAAATAATGTGTATATTGAAAATTCAGAGCTGGCCAGGAACAAAATCAAACGTTATTTACAGAAATAGAACAGATTTACAAGATAACATCTAGTCACACATAGAAAATACCATTCGACTATTAGCATAGTTCTTCTATTTTGAGATAAAAATCTGCATAACAAAATTTTAAAATTACTCTTCCTTTTCTATGTAACATAACATTGAAACAAAATTTAGATTTTTTTGTTTTAGTTTTTCTCTTTAGAAACGCTCAAAATTGTCATTTTAATGTTTTGTTCGATGTTAAAAACAGACATGAGCTTTGATGCTTTCTCTGATCCAAACCTATTTCTAATTTTGGAATTCACGAACCCAAATGATGAGAAGTCGCTCGATACCTGCTGAAGATGCAACTGCGGTGTAGAACTGAAGAATTACGTTTGTCATTTCATTACTTAAGGTAGTTTCTAGTGCCATCCACCATGTGAGAGGTTTTACTGATTGAACCACATGATGTGGAAAAAGAATCCCGAAACACATGGCTCGATAACAGATGATTTTAGGCATAATTGATTTATGGTAGGAATCCACATAATCTATCAGGTTGTTCCTGATAAACGTTTTCCTCTGTAGCGAGGGTCTAGTAAATTAGCCAGGAAGTGAACCTCAAAAACTAGATCATTTGTCTGAATTCTAGATTTACCTTACTAATGGGAATATATTGATAATTATTACTAAGATCCAAAGTCTTAAGGTTAGTTTCATTTACAGAAAAACATTCTTGCAAATAAGTTGCTGACGTGGCTTTAACCCGTCCCACGTCAGCCACATCTAGTTTAAATTGACATTGCCAAATGATTCGGTTAAGTTGCATTGAATGGCACAATCTTGAGTACCGTTCTGTATATTAGGAATTCCTGCAGTTCTTTGGTTTCTATTTTGAGAATTCCTGCCACCTATAAAATTACTACGAAATTCAGTTCGAGAAAAATTAGATATACTGTTTGCCTGATTTCTAAATGTTGTACGATTATTATTTCTGTTTCTTCTGAAATTAGATTCGGTTCTATTACCAGTATAATTGAATCTATCATTACTACTTATATTAGGACAGCGCTCTTCCCCCACATTGATATTTCGGATCGGAATATGATTGGGTTGGTTTCGGTTATTATTAGTTTGGTTTCGATTAGTATTACTTTGCACCATTGATTGATTTTCGAAATTTTGCACTATCATAATTAGATGATTAAAATTAATACATTGTGCAGAAATCAGTATTTGCTGCAACCTAAAAGGTAACAATATCCAGACCGATGCTATAATTCGGTATTGATGTTGGTATGGATTAATTAATTTCAACTTATTATAGACGGAAATCACAAAATCGGTAAGATTCTTGACAATTTTTGGATCATAACGTCTGTTTCGAACCAAAGCGTCTCGGTTTGCCAACATAAAATCATTTTCAAAATTTGAAAGCAGAGCGTTCTTGAAATCTAAATAATTACGTAAACTCCTCCTGATCGCTTTGAACCAAACAGAGCAAGGTGGTAGAACGTGTGGCAAAATTTTAAGAAATTTTGATTTGTCTACACCAATTAAGTCGCATTCTTCTTCGAATTTTTCCAAAAATACATTTGCTGGTATGTCTTCCGACCTTCCACTAAATTTAATTAACGATCTTATTTCGCTAAATCGGAAATGATGATTATTATTAGACTTTTTCAAATGTTTAGACTTTACGGACTTTACATATTTGGTTTTCCTGCGATGTGATGAATGGGGTCTTCTCTCTTCTTTCCCGATACTAGAGGCACTATCATCCCTCTCAGAATAGCTTTCAGGTGTATCACTTTGTTCTATAACTAGTCTGGGTTCATTTGGCACATGGTCAATGTTGATGATTGGATCAGGATTACCATTTACGGTGATAATCTTTTCCTTGATAGTATTTATTTCTTCCTGTAATTCTCTAATCTGATTGCAATGCTCGTTAACTTGAGTTTCAACCGCTTTCACCGAACTTTGTACAATGGTAAATCTGCAAAATTTGTTCCATCCTACAGTCTGTTCGTTCTAGTTTAGATTTATTTGCTGTGTTATTTGCTCTAATTTATTATCCATTTGCTGTGTCATGGACTATGTAATTTGTTCTAACTTTTGTTCGAATTTAGTATCCATTTGCTGTGTTTGCTGTCTCAATTGCTCAAATTTAGTATTCATTTGCTGATCTAGCTGTTTTATAAGGTCAGCCACATTCGTTGGTGTATCCGATCCTGGTGTTTCAACATCACCAACCTCATCACTAATACTTTCAACTCTGTGTATATCCATTTTAAGGTTACGATAAATTTTCCTTTTATTTCTTAATAAAGTATACTCCATGTTGACGGTTATTTATGAGATTGCTTACTTTGCTTCAACCAAATCTCAAGGTATCTCCCGGGCGAAAGCACCATTTATTATATAACGAGATTTTAGTTATATTTTATATTACCCAGTTATATTTTATATATAGCACATTTAGTTTTTATATACGTGTATTTTGCAAGAACCATATATTATCGCACATTAAAATTATACACAGCACAACTTACTTTTATTCTCAAATCTCTATGAAAAACTTTGTTATAGCAAATTCTTCACAACAGATTTTGCACTTTTAAGCACCGTTGCCCAAAATAACTACAATTAAAAATGAAAGTAATTCACAGATATCACATATTCACAGATATCGTTGTACAGTGAGCTGAGTCCCTTATATTTAAGCTTCTTTTTTTAAGAACTTTTTTAGATGTAACTTTGTATCATTCAGTGGTGTGGACATTTGACCAAGAAGCCAAATATTTGTAGATGTTCTCGTTGCAATTGTCATCTGACTAACAACACGAAATAATTCCAAACTCACTTTACAAAACAGTCAATGCAGTTTCGTCCTAAAGCATACAACTCTTTCGGGTTGATAACTTTTGATAAACTTTAGTCCGTGGCGTAGCAGCTGCCCCCGCAACCTCCGCAGTGCGGGAGAGCCCCGAAGTCTTGCGATGAATAAAGATTTAAAGAAGTAGAACTTCAACCTTTCTTCCACTAAATAATTCCACTTGCAAACATTTGCGTGTATTTGTGCGTACATCGTAATTTCCAAGCCACAAAGACTTCTCGGTTTCGAAGTAAAAATCATCAACAAGTACGTTGAACTTTATTTCAGTTTCGCAACAGAAGAATGTTCTTTTGTTCCTTTCTCTGAGATTTTGGTCTTTGAGGCCCCCAACCAGTGATGTAATGCTAATTTTTTTAGGTGGGTATATGCTGCAGCCTTATCACACACACACACACACACACACACACACACACACACACGCACGCACACACACACGCGCGTATTTGCGTACGTGTTAGCTCCGAGTTGGGAGACCAACTTGTTGGAACCAAATGTACACATAAAACTAGAAGAGATACAAAAACGAGAATGAGATCAAAATGCATTATTTTTATTCATATTTACGGTGGGAAAATACTTATGTCGCTATTTCTGGCAGTTTCTTGGGGAACACGTGTGGTGCCGTACTATATTTATTGGATCCTGGTGCCAACATCACCTGCAAGATATAAATGGTACCGATACCAATAACATATCTGGATGGTCTAATGTTACACACACACACACTATTAACATTCTTCTACAGAATTGTAGGCGTTATGAGAACTTCTACAGTGTTGCAATATTTCAGTTATCTACAGTGTAAAATAATAGCACAAAGTAGAAAAGTACACGCAGTTTTGGGGAAATAAGTCTACAAGAATTTAAAAATATGTGGAAAGAAACTACATAGTTGTTTATATTTAAATTATCAGATATCCGTCAAGTGAACTTACTACACTACTCCTTAAATCTGGCAACCACGTTAAACCGGGAGACACTCTATGTTTGGTCTCCACTTCGCTTTATCGGGGTAGAAGTGGGTATTTAAAACAAGTTCTACCGGGAAAGAAACAACTCGTTCGTAAACGGGCGAGAGGTCATTCGAGGTTTGCTATGATCACAACTGCTTGCTGCATTTGTTAATAAACGCTCACAAGGATATATCCACCTTTTCAATTTACTCTCCCGCCATTCAAACAGTTCCTTTACCTTCTGCGTGATGATGACGTAGTAACATTCTCACGACAGTGAGACTCCTTTTATATCACATTTGTCGATAGAAAGGAAAACCATAAGATCTGAACTCTGTTTCGAAAGAAAAATGTTAATACAGAAACATAAATAGGATATGCTGAGAATTTTAACGCGTAGCTAATTTTTGCATTTTCTTGCTAAGTACTTAGACGTTCAATATGGGACATTTGGAGTTGCTTTTCGGAAAGATGAACAGGACTTTTGATGTTGCTCTTGTATTGATCATATGAATTTAAATGTATTCCACATTTGACACTTTAAGCAACAACTTAATTACATTGAAACAAGAGCACTCAGTACAAGAATTGCACATTAGAAAATGACTGACAACTTTGTTTCCACAGTTTGTATGTAATTTCTAGAATGAAAAAATATTCTTGTAATAGTCCTGGTCACTGTGTATGATAATTCTTTTGGCCATCATTATTATATTACTGAATGCGTCTCTAACAAGGAAACTTACGGAAGTGTAACTCACCGATTTGAATGAAACTTTGCAGATTTGTACAACATCGAAAAATAATCGACACGTATTTTTTCTAATTTCGGCAATGGTGCGGGTTTAAGGCCTCTCGATAACCCTTTGAACGTTAGGGAAGGTTTTGAAGCATACAAAGAAAACAATCATTTAATATTGAAGAAACAAGGGAGGTTTTAGAACAGCTAATTCAAAATCTGACGTCAAAATTAGAAAATTAAAAATTGCGGATCCAATATGTTGATTACAATTAACAAAAGTCTTCTGGTTTGAAATTGTTTGCAGATAGCCAAGAACAATCACAGGTGGCAGGAGTTATTGCGAAAAGGTTGCAAACCGATTTGAAACCTTCATGTTCGATTAAAGTGAGTTTTTGCACCTATCACTATTCGGGGTGCTTTTTTAAAGTAAGGCTCCTCACCTCTCACTGTTTGTGATGTAGTAGTACTAGCCCCACCTGATCTAAGTTTGGATTTTGACCCCGACCTTTGTGACGTCATAGGTCAAAGGTCAATTACCTTGGCCCGGGGTCAGTGACCTAGGGGTACTTAGGACCACCTCCTCTAAATTTTGGCAGGGGTAACTTGGCCCACCCCCTAAATTTTGGCAGGGTTACTTACGACCACTCCCCTTAATTTTTGGAAATAGCCAAATCTAAAAATTTGGTATGGTAGCCTAGGACAATAGTATGTACCTCTATCAGTATTGGGGGTCTATGTCGCTCCCTTTCATGGGTAAAAAATTGCCAAAAATTTAAATTTCGGAGGTTTTTGACCTAATTTATTCCCTTTGATGAGGTGTTATTATCCCATATGGTTATATGGGCGTATACAGGGGTCCATTACCTTTTATAAGACATGGGTATATTAATGCACCCCTTGAAAGTTTTGGGAGGGGTGCCTTGGCCCACCCCTTAAATTTTGGAAATTGCCCAATTTAAACATTTGGTATAATAGTATAGAATGTATCACTATAAATTTGGGTGGTCCACCTCGTTCCCTTTCATGGGTACAAAATTGCCAATTTTTAGTACAGCCACGTGTTTGGTTTTTGGCCCCATCTTATCACCGTTGATGAGGTTCTATTACCTTATATGGTTATATGGGCGTATACAGATGTCCATTCCCTATCATAAGACATGGGTATATTGGTGCACCCCTTGAAAAATTTGGGAGGGGTACCTTGGCCCACCCCTTAAATTTTAGAAATTGCCAAATTTAAACATTGGGTATAACAGCATAGGGCCCTAATATGTATTATGATAAATTTGGATGGTCCACATCGTTCCCTTTTAGGGATACCAAATTGCCCAAATATAAACGTAAGCAATACGTAGTACCACATGTTTGGTTTTGACCTAAGTTATCCCCTTTGATGAGGTCGTATTACCTTATATGTTTATATGGGCGTATACAGGAGTCTATTATCTTTCATAAGACATGAGTATATTAATGCACCCTGGAGGAGTACCTTGGCCCACCCCTTAAATTTTGGAAATTGCCAAATTTATACATTTGGTGTAATAGTATAGGACTAATATAAATCACTATAACCTCGTTCCCTTTTAGGGGTACAAAATTGCCAAAATATAAACGTAAGCAATTCGTTGTACCACGTGTTTCGTTTTTTTACCTAATTTATTCCATTCGATGAGGTCATATTACCTTATATGGTTATATGGTCACGTATGGGGATTCATTTCCTATCATAACACATAGGTACATTTGTACACCCGTTTAAATTTTGGGGAGGGGTACTTTGGCCCACCCCTTTAATTTTGGAAATTCCCCCTTTTATGTTTGGTATTATAGTATAGGACCCTAATATAAATTACTATAAATTTTGGTGGTTCACCTCGTTTCCTTTCATGGATACGAAATTACCAAATTTTAGTACAATCACGTGTTTGGTTTTGGCTCAATTTATCCCCTTGGATGAGGTCCTATTACCTTATATGGTTATATGGTCATGTATATATTTGTCCTTTTTGTCCTTTTCCTATTGTAAGACATGGGTACATTGATGCACCCTTTTAAATTTTCGGAAGGGGTACCATGGCCAACCCCCCTTAAATTTTGGAAATTTTCCAATCTAAGCATTCGGTATCATAGTACATGCCTCAATGTATCATGATAAATTTGGGTGGTACACCTTGTTCTCTTTCATGGGCAAAAATTGCTAAAATATAAACATAAGCAATATGTTGTACCACGTGTTTGGTTTTTGGCCCAATTTCTCCCCTTTGATGAGGTTCTATTACCTTATATGGTTATATGGTCATGTATATGGGTTCATTTCCTATCATAAGACATGGGTACATTGATGCACCCTTTAAAAATTTGGGAGGGGTATCTTGGCTCATCCACTCGGTTTTAGAAATTGTTTAATATAAGCATTTGGTATCATAGTACAGGACTTCAATATGTATCACTATAAATTTGGATGGTCCACCTCGTTCCCTTTCATGGGTAAAGAACTACCAAAAATCAAATTTCGGAGGTTATTGACCCCGTTTGATAAGGATTTAACACGTTATATGGGTATGTACAGAGGTTTATTACCTTCATACCTTTATGTTCTTTTAAATTTGGGAATTATCAAATAACAAAATTCGGTAAACGTTTTCTAGGACCCATTGTAGATGTTGGTGTTCCTCTTATGGCCAAATATTCAAAATTTAAAGGTTATTGACCGGCTTTATTATTGAATAAGTACAGGATTTATTACTTTTTCATAAGACACAAGTGTATTTGTGTACCAATCTTAAATTTTGGGAGGGGTACATTTCTTACTGTCATATCAATAATTGGTAATTGTTCTTAAAATTGGATAGTATCTCATTCATTGGGTAAATCATTGTCAAGTATGAGTATGATCACGTGATCAGTTATTGACCTATGATGGAATTAGGGAGTCCAGGACATTGGTACATTGAAAGTTTGTAGGATAATTTGAGAATTGTGAAATGAAATTGCGTCATTGGTTTTGATTATTCCAGCCTATGGACCAAATATAAACGTAAGCAATACGATGTACCACGTGATTGACCTTGATGAGGTAGTGTACAGGGATTCATTTCCTTTGTTGTGGTACTTCTTAAGTTTGAGTACACACTTACAGAAAACAGTTGGTTCTACTCAGCTAAACAATTGACGGACATTATTGCCCTTATTGAACATATAATGATATGATTAATTCTAAGACAGGTATATCGAGAGAAGTATTCTTTAAATTTGGGAATTGTGATAAACGTAACTTTAACATAAGGCGCGAAATTTGAAACAATACTTTGAACTTTAGTCCCAGCTCATAGTCTAAGATCATTGGTGGTGATTGATTTGACCTTGAGCTTTAGAAATCTGATAGCTAACCTTATTGAATCTTATGACTCATAGTCTTAAGGGAATACATGCTATAACACTGAAATTTAGTCACAAGGTGATGTAATCTGACACTGTCAAAGTTATTGTTGATGCAATTTGATTGGCTGATCACTATTTTTCGTGCAATCTGATTGGCTGATTACTATCTTTCGCGCAATCTGATTGCTTGATGATTTTCAAATCTTTGCTGCATTCAGTTTTGTTTTGTTTAACATTTTAAAATCTTGGTTTCGTTCAACATTTCGCACTCACTGATAAATATGATCAAAACCGTTTATTTGTTAATCGAATAGTTAAAAACCGGATAGTTTGACGGTTAATCGTGAAACGTAAAATTTTTTAGTTTGAAAATTTTTTGTTTGAAACTTTTTGTTTGAAAATTCTTGTTTCAAATTTTTTAGTTTCAGAATTTTGTTTGAAATTTTTTGTTTCAAAATTTTTTGAAATTTTTCTTTGAAACCTTTTCGTTTGAAATTTTTGAAATTTTTTGTTTCAAAATTTTGTTTGAAAATTTTTTGTTTAAAATTTTTTTCGAAATTTGTTAGAAATTTTTCGTTTCTAATTTTTTTCAAATTTTTTTTTAAAAATTTTTTGTTTCAAAATTTTGTTTAAAAATTTTTTCGTTTCAAAATTTTGTTTGAATTTTTTCGTTTGAAATTTTTCGTTTCCAATTTTTTTCGTTTCAAAAATTTTTTCAAATTTTTTTCAGTTTTTTTCGAAATTTTTTTGTAACTTTTTTGTTTGAAACTATTGTCTGGAAAATTTTGGTTTGACATTTTTTTTTTAAGTTTGGGCACTCATTAGTAAAGAATCGGAACTTTTAGAACAAAAACATCTTGCAACACTATCATGATGCAATAGTACACGTCAGAACATGATAATGCAACGTCATCAGTTTTACATCATCGTTCGAGTTAGTATTCATAATAACGTCATCATGGCTACTTGTCTGCAATTTCTAAACACATGTGATGTGATAAAATCATTTACCAAGATTACTGATTTACAACAGAATGTAACTTATAGAAACATAGCTAGACAAAAAATCCCTACAAAGTTTGGATTAAGAATCGTAGTGAAGCTTCAAAATGATAAGAATATAATTTTACCAGCAAGATATTTACTCATGGAAGCATCAAAACAAGAACAATTGCTGCTTTCCTTAAATACTGGATCTGTATCTTTATGTTACAAAAGATTCTTGGGTCGAAGTCATCAATTTGAATTTAGTACACAGCCGGATCAGTGAATTCGGTTTCGTCAGCAATTGTGATGACATCATGAATTCAAACGTCAGCACATTCCTTTGACGTCAGACGTAGCTGTATACAGAATGCGATCTATGAATTTGGTTTGTCAGCATGACGTCAGAAACTGTGATGAAATCATGAATTCAAACGTCAGGACATTCCTTTCCTATGACGTCAGCAATAACTATGAAATCAGCAAATACAGTGTCAGCCCATGAAATCATTTGAGCAAGTGCTTTTCAGGAGGAAAGATGTGTACTTCTAACGATAAAGAATTTCTCTTCGCAAGCTATTATCCAATAAATATATTTCAAACAAAACGTGATGATTGGTATCATTGCTAGAACATTTGAACCTATGATTCGATTGGGCAAAGCAGAACAATTTGGTGTACAACTGACCTGCGAAGAATGGCAAATATTATGTTCACGAATCGACCAAATGAATGATTATTTTCATGATGAGCTAAATGTGACCATAGTCAAATAATTAGGCACAAATCATGAAGTGGTGTTGCGTACAGTCCTCGAAGAGAAGATGGTGCTGTTACGTAAAAAGAGTACATTGCATGTCCCTCGCAACATGGTGTATCTAACGCAAACGGAATGGAACAAATTCAACAATGTATTTCAGTGTGTAAAACATGCAGTGGAAGTGTGCAAAAAAACAAGTATATTCCTGAAAAAGTACTATTTTGAAAAATATGTCATGCATATTGTATCTAGATGTTGTGATGGTAATCAACATCGTTCGTGGGTGCATACCTGTATTGATAAACAGTTTATTTGTGATCAAATGGACATTGAGTTTCCACCAATTGATATTGCAATAGACCTTAAGACTTCAATTGGAATTAAAATTATACGCTAAAGACAAACTAGTGCAAGAAGTTCAAAATACATTGTATTGACAATATCCAGATCCTTTATCCGGTATGGATGTATGTGATTAATCAGTGCACTGTAATAAAATGATCCATTTCAATGATTTGTGTTTTTTCATTTCAAGTACAGCCCCATGTTCTGACGTGTACTACTGCATCATGATAACAGTGTTCCAAGATGTTTTTGTTCTAAACAGTTCTGATTCTTTACTAATTAGTGCACAAACTTAAAAAATATCAAACCAAAATTTTCCAAACAAAAGTTTCAAACAAAAAAAGTTTACGAAAAAAATTAGAACAAAAAAACTTTGAAACAAAATTTTGAAACGAAAAATTTCAAACGAAAATATTCAAACAAAATTCTGAAACGAAAAAATTTTCAAACTTGAAAAAAAATTTCAAACAAAAAATTTTAAAGAAAAAATTTGGAAACAAAAAATTTCTAACAAAAATTTCGAAAAATTAAAAATTTTCAAAAATTTTGAAACAAAAAATTTTAAAAATTTCAAACGAAAAGGTTTCAAAGCAAAATTACAAAAAATTTTGAAAAAAAATTCAAACAAAATTCTGAAACAAAAATTTGAAACAAGAATTTTCAAACAAAGTTTCAAACAAAAAATTTTCAAACTAAAAAATTTTACGTTTCACGATTAACCGTCAAACTTTATCCGGTTTTTAACTATTCGATTAACAAATAAACGGTTTTGATCATATTTATCAGTGAGTGCGAAATGTTGAACGAAACCAAGATTTTTAAATGTTAAACAAAACAAAACTAAATGCAGCAAAGATTTGAAAATCATCAAGCAATCAGATTGCGCGAAAGATAGTGATCAGCCAATCAGATTGCACGAAAGATAGTGATCAACCAATCAAATTGCATCAACAATAACTTTGCCAGTGTCAGATTACATCACCTTGTGACTAAATTTCAGTGTTGTAGCACGTATCCCCTTAAGACTATGAGTCATAAGATTCAATAAGGTTAGCTATCAGATTTCTAAAGCTCAAGGTCAAATCAATCACCACCAATGATCTTAGACTATGAGCTGGGACTAAAGTTCAAAGTATTGTTTCAAATTTCGCGCCTTATGTTAAAGTTACGTTTATCACAATTCCCAAATTTAAAGAATACTTCTCTCGATATACCTGTCTTAGAATTAATCATATCATTATATGTTCAATAAGGGCAATAATGTCCGTCAATTGTTTAGCTGAGTAGAACCAACTGTTTTCTGTAAGTGTGTACTCAAACTTAAGAAGTACCACAACAAAGGAAATGAATCCCTGTACACTACCTCATCAAGGTCAATCACGTGGTACATCGTATTGCTTACGTTTATATTTGGTCCATAGGCTGGAATAATCAAAACCAATGACGCAATTTCATTTCACAATTCTCAAATTATCCTACAAACTTTCAATGTACCAATGTCCTGGACTCCCTAATTCCATCATAGGTCAATAACTGATCACGTGATCATACTTATACTTGACAATGATTTACCCAATGAATGAGATACTATCCAATTTTAAGAACAATTACCAATTATTGATATGACAGTAAGAAATGTACCCCTCCCAAAATTTAAGATTGGTACACAAATACACTTGTGTCTTATGAAAAAGTAATAAATCCTGTACTTATTCAATAATAAAGCCGGTCAATAACCTTTAAATTTTGAATATTTGGCCATAAGAGGAACACCAACATCTACAATGGGTCCTAGAAAACGTTTACCGAATTTTGTTATTTGATAATTCCCAAATTTAAAAGAACATAAAGGTATGAAGGTAATAAACCTCTGTACATACCCATATAACGTGTTAAATCCTTATCAAACGGGGTCAATAACCTCCGAAATTTGATTTTTGGTAGTTCTTTACCCATGAAAGGGAACGAGGTGGACCATCCAAATTTATAGTGATACATATTGAAGTCCTGTACTATGATACCAAATGCTTATATTAAACAATTTCTAAAACCGAGTGGATGAGCCAAGATACCCCTCCCAAATTTTTAAAGGGTGCATCAATGTACCCATGTCTTATGATAGGAAATGAACCCATATACATGACCATATAACCATATAAGGTAATAGAACCTCATCAAAGGGGAGAAATTGGGCCAAAAACCAAACACGTGGTACAACATATTGCTTATGTTTATATTTTAGCAATTTTTGCCCATGAAAGAGAACAAGGTGTACCACCCAAATTTATCATGATACATTGAGGCATGTACTATGATACCGAATGCTTAGATTGGAAAATTTCCAAAATTTAAGGGGGGTTGGCCATGGTACCCCTTCCGAAAATTTAAAAGGGTGCATCAATGTACCCATGTCTTACAATAGGAAAAGGACAAAAAGGACAAATATATACATGACCATATAACCATATAAGGTAATAGGACCTCATCCAAGGGGATAAATTGAGCCAAAACCAAACACGTGATTGTACTAAAATTTGGTAATTTCGTATCCATGAAAGGAAACGAGGTGAACCACCAAAATTTATAGTAATTTATATTAGGGTCCTATACTATAATACCAAACATATAAAAGGGGGAATTTCCAAAATTAAAGGGTTGGACCAAAGTAACTCTCCCCAAAATTTAAACGGGTGTACAAATGTACCTATGTGTTATGATAGGAAATGAATCCCCCCCCATACGTGACCATATAACCATATAAGGTAATATGACCTCATCGAATGGAATAAATTAGGTAAAAAACGAAACACGTGGTACAACGTACTGCTTACGTTTATATTTTGGCAATTTTGTACCCCTAAAAGGGAACGAGGTTATAGTGATCTATATTAGGGTCCTATACTATTACACCAAATGTATAAATTTGGCAATTTCGAAAATTTAAGGGGTGGGTCAAGGTCCCCCTCCAGGGTGCATTAATATACTCATGTCTTATGAAAGGTAATAGACTCCTGTATACGCCCATATAAACATATAAGGTAATAGGACCTCATCGAAGGGGATAACTTAAGTCAAAACCAAACATGTGGTACTACGTATTGCTTACGTTTATATTTGGGCAATTTGGTACCCCTAAAAGGGAACGATGTGGACCATCCAAATTTATCATAATACATATTAGGGCCCTATGCTGTTATACCCAATGTTTAAATTTGGCAATTTCTAAAATTTAAGGGGTGGGCCAAGGTACCCCTCCCAAATTTTTCAAGGGGTGCACCAATATACCCGTGTCTTATGATAGGGAATGGACACCTGTATACGTCCATATAACCATATAAAGTAATAGAACCTCATCAACGGTGATAAGATGGGGCCAAAAACCAAACACGTGGCTGTACTAAAAATTGGCAATTTTGTACCCATGAAAGGGAACGAGGTGGACCATCCAAATTTATAGTGATACATTCTATACTATTATACCAAATGTTTAAATTGGGCAATTTCCAAAATTTAAGGGGTGGGCCAAGGCACCCCTCCCAAAACTTTCAAGGGGTGCATTAATATACCCATGTCTTATAAAAGGTAATGGACCCCTGTATACGCCCATATAACCATATGGGATAATAACACCTCATCAAAGGGAATAAATTAGGTCAAAAACCTCCGAAATTTAAATTTTTGGCAATTTTTTACCCATGAAAGGGAACGACATAGACCCCCCAATACTGATAGAGCTACATACTATTGTCCTAGGCTACCATACCAAATTTTTAGATTTGGCAATTTCCAAAACTTAATTGGAGTGGTCGTAAGTAACCCTGCCAAAATTTAGGGGGTGGGCCAAGTTACCCCTGCCAAAATTTAGAGGAGGTAGTCCTAAGTACCCCTAGGTCATTGACCCCGGGCCAAGGTAATTGACCTTTGACCTATGACGTCACAAAAGTCGGGGTCAAATTCTAAACTAGGGATGGCCAGACGGATCCGGATCTCGGATATCAGGATCCTATAAGATCCGGATCCGAAATTTCGGATCTTGGATCCGGATACCTGGGTCCTGGATCCGGATATCCGGATCTTGGAACCGGATCCGGAATTTCGGATCTTGGATCCGGATCCGAAGTTTTGTATCTTGGATTCTTCCAATATTCGAAACTTCGAATCCGGATATCCGGTTCCTGGATCCACACCCGAAATTTTGAAGTTGAGATTCGGACTCCTGTTTTGAATATTTTAGGCCTTAGATTGAGACCCAGAACTAAAATATCCATATGTATAAAATTTACTAGGTGAATTTTATCTAACTCAGTGGGAAGACAATTCAATTTAAATAACAAAAGATTACATCAAAATCTCATTTTCACATTTTTCGGGGTTAGACCATTGTTGCGCACACCCCATCATTTAGTCTTTAGTATATCTTTAAACGTACTACAAGTATGCCACTTTCATCTTAAGTCAGTAGTTGTACAGATCTGCCTTTTGTTATATATTAATCGAGTTAGGATAGGATTAAAATTCGATTGTTTGTGAGACCTATGATAATATTTTCAGAATGAGTTATAACGTTGAAAAACTGCATAGTAATGCTGCATATTTTTTTTTGTGCCACATTGGAATTTAATGTAGTCTATCTTATACAGTCGGCTCTTATGATTAATTCAATGATCTGAACTCCTGCAGCATTACGCTAAAATCATGGATGTTTTTGAATTTTCGTCATCATTTCTATTTATTTATTACGAGCAAAATAAATATCATAAGCGGTATTTTACATAATACATATAGACGCAGATCAGTCAGTTGATTGCTTAAAGTTTATAGCAAAGCTATTACATTTCTAAGACACTGGCGGCCTTAGGACAAAATCCATGGCTTTCCCATAAAATCTTAAATCTCTCTATATAAAAAGGGCAAAGTCCTGAGTGACTGAGTGAGTGAGTGACAGATCACCGTACAGGCCAAATCGCTTAAGCTACAAACTTGAAATTTGGACAGTTAGATGATCTGAAATTGCCAGAAATTACTACTAAAGTACACTGTTAATGGTGGCGCTGGGTAGGGGCGAACGACTTTTCGCCCTCCCCCTGCATCCGCCTCTGTGTTTACATGAATGATATAGCTCCTTTTACAACCTATGCAGAGTTAATACTAGTGGATGACTAATTACAAATAGGTGTTACTGCTCGAGGCTTCATATGGTATTTTGTATACACATACAGTACATTAATACATTCATTTTGATACATTAATTGCCATTTAGAACTTCATCTCTACTACAATTCTTAATGCTAACTGGAGTGGTACGGTCACAGAGAAACGTATTTTTAAAGATAGAAAAAAAGCTCATCAAGAGCAAGAAAAGGAAGTTGCTCCTTAATTTGATTTGATCTATATTTTATGGGCTGTTCCATTAGCAATGGTCTAGCCCATCACGACTAGGAAATGGCCTCATTCAGTGACCACAATAACTCAGAAAGAATTAGAAAAGTAAGCGCCCTGAGTCTAATGAAGAAGCTTGGGCTTGAGACTAAGGTTTCATCCCAGCATTTGACTAGTGTTACAGAAAACAAAGGACAAATTTCCATCAGGACGACCGCTTTAAAAAAGATTTACTACCTTTTCGGTCAAGTATTTCCACTAGAATCGAATCTGACAATGAGATTGCTCTCACCTAAGTCGACAGTTTTACTCAATCAAATTTGGAGTAATTGTGACATATTAAGGCACGAAAACCAAATATCAACAAAATAAAGAGATATTTGTCACACGATCAGATACCAAAAGTGTCTTAAAATCTTATTTTAAGCATAGGAATGAAAATCACTTTGTCAATAATTTCGAAAATTTTGCTGATTCGGAACACCCGAATCTTCTGACACGGAGTTTCGAATCCGAAATTTCGGATCCGGATTTTGGGGTCCGGATCCAAGATTCGGTTTCTCAAATCCGGATCCAAGATCCGAAATTTCGGATCCGAATCCAAGACTTCGGATCCGAATCCGAATATCCGGAAATTTCGTATCCGGATCCAAGATCCGAAATTTCGTATCCGGATCCAAGATCCGTTTTTTCGGATCCGGATCTAAGATCCGAAATTTCGTATCCGGATCCAAGATCCGTTTTTTCGTATCCGCATCCAAGATCCGTTTTTTCGGATCCGGATCCAAGATCCGTTTTTTCGGATCCGGATCCAAGATTCGAAATTTCGGATCCGGATCCAAGATTCGAAATTTCGGATCCGGATCCAAGATCCGAAATCTCGGGTCCGGATCTAGTGTCCGGATATTCGGATACCGGATATCCGAACCCAAGTGGATCCGGATATTCGGATCCAAAAATATCCGGATCTGGCCATCCCTAGTATAAACTTCGATCAGGTGGGCCAGTACTACTGATGTTTATTGAAAGTAAGTCCCCTCGCTTCTCACTATTAGAGGTGCTTATTGAAAGTGAGTCCCATCGCCTCTCTCTAGTGGGGGTGCGTATTTAAGTGATTTATATTATATTTGAGTTCCGAGTTAAACCTCAAAAGAATATCTCAAAATAGAAACGAATCCTGCAGGAACAACTGGATTTAGCATCTTGATGTACTCTTCTTTAGTCCCTGGAAAAACATCTTGGGACATTTTTCTGGCATTGTCCTTCTCTACAACATAAATTAACATCTCCGTAATAATATAATTAAGATCCAATCTTTGATTCGTAAATAGGTTTATTTCTCCCACATCTGCAAATATTATTAGGTATCTGTGATACGAAAGCGGTTATTTGTAATAAAAACCTCCTACGTTAGACAATCCCATAACATTTTATTTCAAAGATTGTGCATCATTTTGCAATTTGTGCGCAGTTATTGCTGTAATAAGATGTGCGTTGTGTAAACTATGTTTGTGCATCACACATCTTTTTACGGAATATCATTACTGTAAAACGTGTTTCAATAAATTTATAATTATAACAACTGAGGATATATGAAACTCGGACATATTGACAAGCGAGGAGACTCACTATAAACAAGCGCCCCGAATATGAGAGGTATAGAGATGCACTTTAATCAAGCATCTCGTTAAAATAAGTAGAGGAAGGTGTTTCAAATCGTTCTGCAACCTCCTCGCAGTAACTCCTGCCAACTATAATTGCTCTTGGCTAACTACAGACCATTTCAAACCAGAAGACTTTTGTAATTGTAATCACCATATTGGATCCACAATTTTGCATTTTCTAATTTTGACGTAAGATTCTGAATCAGCTGTCCTGAAACCCCCCTGGCAGTATGTTTTCTTTCTACATTAAGTAATTGTTTTCTGTCTATGCTTCAAGATCACCTCTAACGTTCCAAGTTTGTTTCTACTCTTAAACCCGCACCAATGCCGAAATAATAATAATAATAATAATAAAAATACGTGTCGATTATTTTTCGATGTTTTACAAGACTACAAAGTTTCATTCAAATCGGTGAGTTTCACTTTCGTAAGTCTCCTTGTGAGATAAACATCCTATCCATAAATGTTTAATCTGTCTCTGAAATTAACTTTTTAGATTAACATTTATCTAAAACATGCATTTTATATAATGTTTGATAATATAATGCTTTTCTCAATATTCACTATCGCTCCCGTGCTTTGGAAAAAAAGAAGTAGTTTAACGTAATATTTTGTCGTGCGGAACGGAACGTACATGGACATCTCATGTGCTTCCGTAGCTTGATTGTTTGGTTGGTTCGGATTTTAGCATGCCTTTTGAGCACTGAATCATTTGACACGAACTTCCGCCTTATCGTTATGTCCTAACCCCTTCAGTTCCCACTCGGAATGTTGTTGATTTCAGTTGAGCGTCTCTTTCATCAGCTAGGCTATATGAGACGTGGACCTACTGATTAACGTGGCTATCGAACCACATGAGCTCCCGCCTGGAATCAAATTCGCGTCTTACGTCGAACGTGCATATGCTTACTATGTAACAAAATTGCCAACTTGTGAGGTGGAAATGGTCGGCTCAGAATTACAGTCTAAATCGTTTTTTGAATTTGTATCCGAGATCTGGAATTGAATATAAATTCGGAGATATAGTTCTTGTGATTCAGCGTGTTAGTAAACAAGTAGTTCCCCATCTCTTTCCGGCATTTGAATCATATCAATATTAGTAAGTGAAAAGCATTGGTAAGATACCGAAATAGAACATGGTAATTTCAGTGAAATTAGGGTTGCCATCCTTTCGGCGTTTGCCGAGCATGTCCGACATTTTGCGATTTTTCAATGTCGAGACCATTTCAATTATTTTTGAATAGTCTGACATTTAATCATATTTGTATTTGCTCAATATTTTGCTTGAAAAATTAGTAGGTTTCTCAATTGCGTTAGAAAACTGTCCTTCATTGGTTTTTAATCAACTCTGTATTAAAATTGATTCTCTAAAATGTGTCGAAGTCCAAACTTTAAATTTGATCTTATCTAACTCGGGAACTAAAAGCCTGCACATCATATTTATTTCACATTAGTACAACGTCGAGATTTACACCTTGCCAAGTTTGATTCAGATCAATGAGTTTGGTTGAATTTGTACTGTATAACTCCCTTTGATCTTTCAGAAAATAATCAATGAAAGACGAAACTATAAATGACGAAAGTTATGTAAGTAGTTATATAAGCATAGGCATATAGCATATAGCTTAGGCCTAATAACTCATTATGTCTCTCTTATCTTATATGAGTTCTTAGTCTAGAATGAAAATTTAACTGTTGCTGAAGAGTAGTGACAGGTATTTTTCAGAAGTAACAATAGCATTGAAATTTCCAGCTATCAAATTTCTTTTGCGATTTTAGCAGTACGGTAATGCAGCGAGTAAAGAGTGTTTTCTCTAGTCAATGCTTAATGTAAAAAAAGCTCGTTAATATAGTCAGTTACGGGATCGATCATTGTACTAAAATGTACGTAGTTTCATGAACATGAATTATGAAGAATTTTACAAATACTTGTTATCAACATCATGCATTACTTCGGTCAAAAAATGCTGACCGGGGCAACTTCAATTCTGGTTCAAGAACCAATGCAGATTCAACATCATCCACACAATTATAAGGTAAAATGTTTTCAAAGTTACATGTAAAAAAGTCCAGCTTTTTAATAAAAAGCCAGCTATTTTCCGAAAGAATGTCCACTGTTCGACAATTTCGGTGTAATAATCTTACAAAATCGTAGAAGGAAGAATGAAATGAGAACAAATATATACCAGTTGATAAGTGTATTTATATTCTATAGTCCAATCAAAATACCAAATGCAAACTTCCCACTACCACATCAGAAAAAAAAAATCAGTATGAGTGCAGATAATAAATAATTAACATGACTTTCGGTAACCCTCGGGATGAACCTAAATAGACGATAGGTTTCAGAGAATAGGATACGAAATTTTTTAACCTCTCTAATTTTAAACCAGAGAACGTACTAGTATCGGGATAGCAGCTTAAGCAATGCACACGAAAGCACATGCACTAACACCAGGGCCGGATAAAGGGAGGCTATAGCCCGGGCCTCCAGGTGAATAGGGTCCTCCAATCTGATCAAACTCTCAACTGGCTTTCTAGAAAGAATCATGACGATATAATCATCATCATAAAATAAAATGACCAAAAATATTAAACACATTCTCTTTAACTTTCCTACTGTACTTTGACAGAAATTTATTAGGTGAAGTCAGCAGGGCCACATATTTTTTTCTAGCCACGGTCCTCCAGATAAGTTAATCCAGCCCTGACTAACACCTGACGTACGACGGAAAAGCATTAGAAAAATGAAAATATTTCAATTCTTTTCCCTGTTAATCTATCTTAAACCAGACTCTTAATAAATTATCTTGAAATACGGAAACTGAAGTGACGTTTTATTAAAACAAAGATTCTTCTTCTCTTGTAAACTTTAAAATTCCTTTCACATAGCACGAGTGCGCAAAAATTCGAACAGTGGAGAGAGTTGAATTGATTTGGCTATATATTCTTACGGCTGTGTGGAACCTAGGTACATCATTGCGGTCCAGAGTCCAATCAACATAGCATGCAGTGGCGGCATCATGATGTCCACCCCTCAAGAAATTCAAGATAATGCAATCAGATGGCAAGATTATGGCAAACATTTTTTTCTGGGAGGGGATATAGTAAGGGCATACTTTTCATTTATTATCTTTAGGGTCCAACGACAATTATAAGTGACTACTATTCCCAACTGATTCCAAAAGTAAGGCAGGCAATCAAGGGGAAACGCAGCTACATAGGAAAGTGCTGCTGCTGCAGTACAATGCTTCTACTCACAAAAGTCACCTTTCCTCCACCGCTATTGCCGATGTCAGGTATGAAATACTTGAGCACCCTCCCCACTCTCCAGATCTTGCCCCAAGTGACTTTCACCTGTTTCCCAAGATTAAGTAGCATCCGCGAAGAACAAAGTTTGCCAACAATGAGCATGTTATGCAGGCTGTCGAAGAATAGCTTCCAGTATAGCCGTCAAGGATTTTTTTTTAAAACTGGTATTCATGCTCTAGAACATTGTTGGGAGAAGTGCATTATAGTGAAAGGGGACTATGTGGGAAAATGGAAGATCTTCTATATCAGGAATTATCGGATACTCCTCGTAATATCATTCACCACTGCCTACATTGCCTAATTCACCTATATATACCGATTTTCCTTCCTATAGAACGTGAGGGGGGGGGGATTTACAACTCCTATGCATGAAATTTTGCCTCTGTCGTCTCCCGCATTGTATGGAGAATATCTCACGAGGATACAATGTCTTTAGATTTATTTAGGATGTGTTTTTGCGAAACCAAATCATCAGCACGTCTTCAAAGTTTGGCAATATTGTTGGTGAACTTTTGGTGTTTGACGTTTTGTCAATCGTGCGTTCGCAAGACGGCTCCACGAATCGTATACCGAAATCTTTCGATGTATCAGAGGTAAAGCAAAACATTTATGTGATTGGTGTAGAGCCCAGGTCGTTTGGTCACTGCAGTTAAAGAAAGAAAACAATCTATAACCCAAGACAGCAAAGAACAGGAGTGCAGACATGCCAACATCTTACAAAAATAAACAAAAGTTTCCAGTGCATAAGTAAGGTCTGGCACTGATATTAATTATGCAGCAACTTGGCACAGTGGTGACGGAACCGGTTTTGTCTTATCCATCTGTAGACTAGAACAGTGATGGGCAAACTACGGCCCACGGACCAGATGCCACCGGCTGAAACATTCTATCAGGTCCGCAATATGAAAAATGTAATGAAATCTTTAACTTTTACATCCCACGGTTATGCCGGTTAGGCTAAAGGAGACGGTGATGATGAGAGATGAGTGAAATGGCAGAATGAAGAAAGTGGAAGGAAACGGGAAAACCCCGAGAAAACCCACGAGCACTGTGTTTGTCCACCACAAGGTCCGCAGTATGAGTACTGATCTACAGAATTTAACTTCTGAAAATCCGTGAATCCCACTTTAATCAATATTGTGAGAAACTTGTAGAAATGCTGTACAAATTTCATTTAGCACTTCCACTTCATAGTCTTTCAATAATGGTCTTGGTTTTTTTTAAAGAAAATGTATAGGCCACCTAATTGTTCTTTTTCTTTGAATATTAGCCCGCCAAAGTGTTTTTCTTTTTTTCTTTTGGCCCCTTCCTAAATAAGTTTTCCCATCACTAGAATAACACCCAAGCTCTGTGCAAAACAGTTTCGAGGTTCACCCTCCTCCAGGGGTGTGGAGGATCGTTGCTACCACCTGTTTGCTTGATAATATTATTAGCACTGTGGGTTTAATTAATAGTTTGCATGCTTGCGATAGAACACAAATTTATCGAATTAAAAAGTTGGTGATTTTAAAAAAGTTGGATCATTATATAACAGTTAAGAAGCAGTTCTTATCAAAAACAGAGAACCATTATGGCAGCCAAGTTTTGCTTCTCGTCGTTCTCTCTAACTAGACCTGATACAAAGAATGTATTGATTTTATTATATTTAAGTCAGATATACGAGGGGTGTTGAAATGGAAAGGTGAAAGATTACACTGTGGATATAATCGAAGTCTTTGTTCGAAAGTAATTACCAGACGCCTGAGCACAACTATTCCACTGTTTATCTAGTGGGTGTGATAGCAGCCAGTCTTCCACTGTTTCTTTCAGTTCTCGTCCGAGTTCAAGCGCTTGCCTTTGAGATGTCTTTTTAGCGGACCAAACAGATGGAAGTCGCAGTGAGATATGTCCAAACTGTAGGGCGGATGCTCAAGCTGCTCCCACTTCAACTTATTCACTACACTTCGTGTGACCTGCGAGACGTGTTGACAAGCGTAATCGTGGAGCAGAATCACTCCGCTTTCTCACTCACTTGTTGGACACACAATCTCTCCCGTATAGAGTCACCATCCGGCGATGAATATCGACCGATTAAACCTTTTTTCCCAGTCAGAAATCGGATAATACCTCGCTGCTCTTCAATCATCGAATGTTTCATTGTGAATGCTATTATTTCCTCACATACACTGCCGAGTCAAATCGACTTGGACGGAACACATAATTGCCTGATTCTTTCCTGCATCATGTGAAAGGCAGCCACACATGGGCACAACCAGGCCGGACACTACATTCTCTCCTTAGTTGTCGCAGTACTTTATTTCAAAGCGATATATTCCTATTTCAACCTACGACGTTTCGTGGCTTTTCATTTGAAAATTCCTTGAATATATGACCTCGGAGTACGGGACTTAACAATGAGACCGCGAATGCACTTTTGGTATACGTAGTCCCGCACACACTAGAAATCAATCCACATAAATACCGCCATTGTATGTCCTTCGTGACAGATTATGATTATGGTTCCAAATCAGTTATGCTCACTTCAAACGTTATAAAATCCCATCTCGTGGTGTAGAAATTCCCATTTTGCTCTTGAATTTCCCATGTTATGCTAATTATAAATTTACAAAACTTGCAAAATAAGAAAAATAGAAGTACTGAATGTTATTTTCTGCGATATATAATTAATTATCCATCAAATAGCTTTTAAAGAATAATTTTCCTTGAAAGAAGCAATTCAGTATGTCGACAGAAACAAATATATATATATATATATATTTTGTTTTCAAAACTTATTATTTCTGCCACTCCTTTGTGCCATCATCTTGTACTGGATGTAACAACAAAAATTAATATGAAAATAACAAGAAAAGGAAATAGGAAAAATAAAAAAACCTTCATTTCGCAGTATATATTTTCAATGCCAGAGCACAATTTAAGTTTGTTGGCGGCCGATAGCAGTTTTTTAAAGACATTTTCCTCTACCATGTGTTTGTAGCATAAAATTGCAATTAACCTGATTTTAGATTGAAGATTTATTAGGCTATTTTCGGTCCATAAAATAATTGTTGGCGTCGATAAGGTGTAAAAATCCCACATAAACCTACGCTGCCAATTTCGACGAAAACTTCCTTTATCCCTTTTCTAAAAGCAAATGTTAAAAAATCCTACAATATGGATTTATCCCACAAGTTGGTATCATTGGTTCAAGTTTTAGTGGTGGTAGTTGCTTCAAATACAAACCCGTGCAATGTGTTTTGGATATTACATTAGTGTGCCTCTTGTAATATAGCCTAGGTGCTAAAAAGGGAGACTTAATTCTAACCTGTCGATCAATGAGCGTCGTCAGTCATTGGTCATTTTCACACATTAGAAAACCAAAAATAATTTGCGATTGGAACCATAGTGCTAATGAAATGTCATTATAAAAGCCCTCCAAATCTTCGTGGGTTGTAATGTTAGGACCTTTATCGTTATACAAACACCTAAATTAACTTCATTTCTTAAAAAGAAATCTCTTCTATATGAAATCTTATGTAAACTTTCCATTTTTAATATGAAGTTTTCCTTTTAATGAGCATCCTCCCGGTTTCTCCGCAATTTACCTATTACACTTCTAGGTTCGGTGATTTTTCGATATATATCCGTCCGTCCGTTCGCTAAGTTTTCTTCAAATTAGAGTAGTTTACTGAAGAGTAAAAATCGAAAAACACGATTTTCTCAAAAATGACTCCAACAATTTTTTTATGTTTCATAAATCAATATTTAATTAAGAACCCTATATTGTGGTATAAGACATTTCCCTGGGAAAAATATGCGAGGGATAGTTTATTCTTGGGGTTGAGCTTTTTATCGATGCTTTTCTCAAAAACGGCTCAGGCTATTTTAATCGCATTTCAAAAATAAGTATTTCATGAATAACCTGGCAATATGGCATAAGTTATTTGACCTGAAGAAATACACGAGTGACAGTTTATTGTTGGGGTGAGTTGTTTTTATCGACGATTTTCACAAAAATGTCCCAGGCGATTTTGTTGATAATTCATAAATATTTCTTTAACAACCCTATATTGTGGTAAAAATTATTTCCCTGGGAAAAATCTACTAGGGGTAGTTTATTCTTGTATTTTTCGGCTACTTTTGGTTTTAAAAAACAACTCAAGTGATTTCATAAAGAAGTATTTCATTAGAAATTTAATAACATGGAATAACTCATTGTTCCTTAAAAAACACAAGGCGTAGTTTACTCAAGGTTTTCCCCGACAATTTTCTCAAACGACTCAGACTATTTTGTTCAAGTTTCGTAAATATATGTTTCATTAATTAGCTAAATAATATTGCTAAACTCGCATGATCGAAAATGATCCACAATATGTAGTTTACCCTTGGGGTGAGATTTCTAACGATTTTCTCAAAAATGGCTCAGGTGCTTTTGTTAATATTGCAAAAACAATTATTTTGTTAATTGCTCTAATATACAGTATGACATCTAATGAAAATACCTGAAGGGGTGGTAGATTTTTTGAGAGGAAGAGTGAAGTTTATTCAATTGAGTTTTCCAAGACAAATTATTTTATTCCTATTTCCCAAATACAAGTTTCAATAGGAAGTGTGGACTAACAGTTTAGGAAATTGGAGCGTCAAAGTGTAGTGCGGTGGCCCGTACCTTTTATAAAAGTCAAAGCTATATCTTCTTCCTACTCCTTGTTTATCAAAGCATAATTCTGTCCTTATTAGTTACACAAGACGATAATTTTATCTTTTTCATTACCGTTTCTGTTGTTCTCTTAAGGTTTAGTTCATAAGCATTAAGCATTATTTTTTATAATCATGCATCAAATTAAGCAATCATGTAATTTTCAGCTGCGGTCGTGAGATTTATAATCAATAAAATCCTACTGGTGATTTTGATTGTATCTAAATCAGTGACATAGCCAAGATATATATTTAGGAATTTCGACTTCATACTGAAAATAAAAAGTTATCGAACCTACATTACAGTGTGAGTTACAATATTCGCCTTACTAATGTATTTCCAAAGTCCTGACCTGTTTGGTGGTGACGTCGCCGGGAATCTATCTTGAAGCAGCTTTGACAATGAGTATTATATACGATATATACGGTATACTCGTATATCCTTCAAATTAAACAGAAAAACACTGTCAACGTTTAACACTGGACGCCTTACAGTGTGGAGCGGGATCGGCTGGAGGGATTGGAATAAATCCGAGATTTTAGATTGAAAACCTTCTATTTCCAACAACTTTCCTTTTTCTGTTGCATCTTTATCATAACAAAGTTCCGGTCTTTTGATGCACCCAGTGTACTAGACGAATGATCTGCAACCGGCGTACCGCGGCGCCAGAGTGCCATGGCAAGGTGAAAAATGTGATGCAAAATTTTAGACATCGTAAGAAATTATTTTTTGAGTTATTGTTATTAGTCTATTATTATTCCAGTTACTATGCTTCATACGCTTGTATAGTATTCGTTCTCTGTCGTATTTTATTCTCTATATATAAATTTCGTCGGTTGTTGCAATAAAAAACGAAGACGTTTATGACTGCTACGCAGTGACGACACTAAAAGGGACCAGGGGATCGGGCGCCTTCCGATCACATCGTCCGCCTTCCGTCCTGGTGACAACCCCCGCTTCCCAGGCAAGCTGTATTATCACACAGCAGTTTTTGGGTACACAAAAATATAACTGGGTTTCCAAAAATGTATCTGTCTATTCACACACACCCCTTCCCCCAAGAAAGTAAAGCTGGTGTCGTCACTGCTCCCACGGTGCGTGTTTCGCAAAAAGTACAGATAGCTAATTATAAGATATCCGAACTTACCGTTAAGACCAATAGATCACACACAGCTGAAACGTTGTTAATGCTACTTGTAAATAGATGGTGAAAATAGTCCTAGACTTAGCTAATAGTGAAATTCCAAACTTTCTCTCTCAGCCGACAATCAGTCTCCGTTCGTGCCGAGCTAGGTAAGGGCACGAAAGATACAATTTTGTTATTTAACAGACTCAGTGAAATGATGTTCGTAGAAGGAGGGACTATAACAGAGGCAAGTTGTTGCATTAATGTCATTCTCTGTTATGTTCGTTAGTTGCGTGGAGATATCGGTCCAAAGTTTCGTTTTATGAATGTCAATGCTTGTCTGCATCGTACAGCTGCCGTGGCCGTCCTCCTTGAGGAAGAGGATATTCATTAAATCTGATGGCTAGCGTATTCCCTGGAGTTCAACCCATAGAGCATGTTTGTGATGCTCTAGGGAGATGTGTTGCCGAGCGTATACCTCCACCAAGTACTCTTCCAGACTTCCGAAAAACTCACGGAAAAGTGACAGACCCTGCAACAAGAACTGATTGCCAAAATACGATTTTTTATTAAATGGTCTGTATTTGTAAAAAACTAGGAGCGACAATTACCATGTATGCCCTCCCAAAATGTCGTTCCTGCTGGTGAGGAATTTTGTCTTCTAAATCCGCGATTTTTTTTACGAATCTTAAATTTTAATAAAGTCACTTAAAAATTTGGCATTCTTAATAGATACCATTTATTATTTTCGTTTACATGTTATTAATGACCAGAGTAGCCTTAGTCTCTTCTTAAGAATATAGAACAGAGTAGAACGATAAATACTTATAGAATACTGTATAGAATACTGATGGAGAGATATAGAATATAGAGAGATATAGTGATATAGAATACTGATACGAAGCTAAATCTGCTGATACCTCAGTTGATTAAGTTATGATAAAATGCAACTGAAACTTTATCCAAACTGAAATGATCAACAAAACTTTCAAATACATTTTTCTTAGGTATTCTTGTCTTTGAAAATAATTGAATCCAATGCTTCATAATGGCTGGCCTAACATTTTATGATAAAGGGAAACATTCGTGTAAACACTAAAATGAGGAAACGTGTGAGCGCGTCGTTACACGGGTACTGCTGAAGCTCTAGGCTACTCAATCGAGAAATATGAAAATGTACAAAGTAAAAGAATAGCTCCTCATAAAAGACAAAACGTTACCGGATGAGCACAGAATAACTCCATATAAGCATGGGCGTCTCTTGCATGTTATAATTGATGGGTACAATAAAAACATTATAATGCTTGTAGACTTAACTAAAGTTAGAATTATAATACTTGTAGACTTAACTAAAGTTATATTGAAATGGTAAGGCAATTGGATGGATATTTGAATTAAAAGCTAATGAGTTTCAATTTTTAGTCTTCCAAACTATGTTATACATAAATATCGGAAATTTTACAAAACGGCTATATCCGTCCTTCCATTTGTCGACGGGGATTAGAGCAAAACTGGTGAGAGATATCGAGAAATGGTTTTCGAAAATCGATTCAGTGTCTCAAGAATAGGCACCATATTATCCTCCGTTAATCCACTATTGAAGTCCTAAGTGGTAAAAGTCAACCTTATGCAGTCTCAACATTGATCGCCTTAAAATTAACACAGTAATAACAGTAATAATCAAAAATCTTTTCAAGACTTTTCGCAATACTATGATTATTGTCAATGCCAGATGAGCTACCTGGAAACATCTCGTATCATTGGCTACCATTCATGTAACTTCTTACTTGAAAAGAGCTGCAGAACATGTTTTCGAGAATCAATTCAATTTTTGAAAGATTTTAGAATCTTCATCCATATGGTATTAAAACCGAAAGCATTATAAATTTAATGTTACTTCCGGTTGAAGTATTGATATCCATAGAAAAAACGGTCAGATATATCGAAAACCAGTTTTTTAATCGATTCAGCGTCCCAAGATAGGTTTCTTTTTACTCCGTTAATATGCTGTTCAAACAGAAATGGTAGAAATTAAGCATAAAAACTGTACTAGATATTGACAAATAGTTTCCAGAAATGGATTCAGTTTCTCAAAAAAAGAATCTGTATTTCTTTACTATAATTCGAAATTGTAATATTTTACTACTGTTTCCGGTTTCAATATTGATCTACACAGAGGGAAAGAGAGAGAGAGCGAAAGTAAGATATAGAAAATGCGATTTCTGGAATCTATTAAGCTGCTGAAAAATAGATTAAATCGGCTCTAATAAGTCTCTATTCAAACTGAAAGTGGTAGAAGACAACCGTATCCGGTTTCAAGAGCTTCAATATGTAACGACAAGTTTTTTTTTTTTTTGAATGGATTGAACGTGTTAAGGAAATATATCTATCGCCTGTCTGCTAAAACCAGAAATTATTACTATACCTTTTTCTCACATGAAAACCTACTTGAGCGGTAGCCAATGATACGCGATATTTCTAGGTACTGCGACAGATATTGACAAAAATCATAGTAGTACGAAATTCCGTGTGTCTATATACTGTCTGTCATCTGCCCCACAATGATGACAATGTCGCTTCACTGCTATTAAAGGAGCAGGAAACCTTCTCAAAGGTATTTAACTTGACATTTGAAAAGAGCTATAGTTAACGTTTCAATATCAATCTCCGTACAGGAAGAAAACCGTAAGGTATATCAAGAAGCAGTTTTCTGGAATCGATTCGCCATTCCAAGAATAGCTCCCATTTTCTCCGTTAACGCTTTTCTAAAACCGGAAGTAGTGGAAATAAACATTTTACGGTTTCAACACTGATTACCATAGAAAGAACGCAGTAACAGATAGCGACAAGTGTTTTTTTAGAATTAATTGAGCATCACAAGAAAATATACCATCTTCACTCTCTCTCTATTAAAGCGGAAATGGTAAAGAAATTACTACTGCTGCTAGTGTCAGTATTGTTCTGCATTGAGATAAAACTGAAAGTTATGTATGAGAATCGGTTTTCTGTAATCGATTCAAGGTCCCAAGGATCCATTGAGTCTTTGACCAATTTAATTAAGAAGTGGTCAAAGTAGACAATTCCTGGTTTTAACGTTAATCTCTATACAGCAAAAATGGAAATAAATAGCGAAAATCTGTTTTTTGTATTCGCTTCATCGTCCCAAGAATATATTTTTTTCACTCTTACCTCGGCACTAAAGGCGAAACTAGTAAAACCGAATACTACTTTTGGTTTCATTTTTGATCTCCATAGATCAAATACGATAATACATAGAACTTTTTTGTTGTGTATTCAGCGTCCGAAGAACATGTAATCTCTAATCTTATTCCTCTATTGTAATCGAAAGCTATATATCTCCTGCAACCAGTTTTAATATTGAATGTTCATAGCTTCAAAGTGTACTGTGTTCACATTGCGACATGAAATACAGTTGTTGTCTCTACTACAGTATTATATAATTCATTATAGCTCTTTGCCATCACAAGTAGACCACTTGAAGCGAATTTTCATCGTTGCGATTCTCAGCAATTTTATCGTCCTGATATGCGAATTGTCAGCTTTAATACCATCATAAATTGTAGTAGTTATCCCTTTTCTTCTCCCATGTACTACCGCCTCTCCCACAATTCAATTTGTTCAGCAGTGATGGCCTAACCTATTTTTGTCTCCAGTTACGTTCATTTCTTCTCTATTATTCCCTATGGGCTCCGGTGAGTGGGATCCCTGGTTTGATTACGCCAAATAAACTTTGTGGTGGACAAACACCATGTGCGTGGGTTTTCTGGGGGTTCCTCAGTTCCCCCATTTTCTTCATTACACCATTTCATAACCATTACTGTCTCCTTTAGCCTAGCCGGCATAACTGTCACGTAAAAGTGAGATTTCGTTTCATTCCCAATGGGCTCTTTGGTTTTACGTTTTGCATAGCTACGGTCGCATTTTTTCCAACAAAAATTTTGGATAATTTTAGTTTCCTTTAGTTCCCTTGTAGCTAAATCACTGTCGTTACAGTCTTCGATGCAGAAAACCTGGATTCGAAAAACATTACTCATATTACTGAATAAACTAAATTAACCAACGCTACTATTACGTATAAGCGCTACCTACAAATAGCTTTAGAGCACCACCATACGAAGACAATCAGACGGCAAGACCATTCTACAAGAAATAATGTCACTCATGGCACAAACATAGATCGAATGCCTGCATGTTGCAGGTATGCTTATCGTTCGCATGAGCTTGTATAAGTCTACCGAGTAGTCCCTTCTTAAATTGTCATAAATAAAGAGTCCAGGGGAAAAGCGGATGTCCATTTTTACAATTTTTTTCAGGAAACGATTTTTAAAGTTCAAAATATTTTATTTTGGAAACTAGTCGTGGAACATGCTTGAGATTTGGTTTACAAGTTCTTTATTATATTGGAAACTAGCTTACAAAATCCTATGTTCAATGTATATTATTTTAAGTAAAAGAATACAAGAAAACCGACATGAGGTTGGGATATACTGGGAAAAAACTGGTCTATTGCAGGCAAAATAACGGAAAAAAGAGGCAATTGTTTTTCAAATTATAAGTAATATTATTAAAAATATGACATCTTTGTTCTCCTTTACTCCGCTAATTACTTCTTTTGGAGTTTCGTATAGAAGGCTTAAGCGTATAGGCTGCATAAGACATTCAAAGCATACAGATCCTACCATTTTTTCTTCCTAGATAGGCGACTTCCCTTTAAGAGGAATCGATCTTGTAAATCCCACCAATAATTATGATGTTGGTCATAGCATCCTATTCAAACTGTTCTCTACCGATTTAACCCAGTTCCTTAATGTACAACGAAAATCTTGGAAATGTACTTTTATGCTCTAATCAATATCAAGTATGGGAGAGTGAAACAAGGAGAACAAGTGGGGTACAAAGTTTCAGTGACTTCGTTGACCTGAGAGTCAACGCCTTATAAACGACTATTTGACATTGCTTACGGAAAGGTACAGTTGCTTAAGCAAGTTGACGACATTAGAATTTTAAAAATCGGGTTTTGGAACAATAGTTATATACTTTAACTCATTTAATAATAATTCATTGGATATACCTGTATTGCAAGCATGCCCATGACAGATCAATATCACTAATGCATATGATTTTTACAATCCTGACCTTCTTTCCATTCTATTTTTCTTCTTATTTCATAGTAATGTATATGCGGTCCTTTGCGCATTATTGGAGTGTTATTGAGTTGTTGAGTTGAATTTCAGTTTAGCGTCCCTTTCAGCAGCGAGGCTATATGAGACGTGTACCTACTGATTAACGTGGAATCCGATCCACATGAACTCCCACAGGGAATCGAACCCGGGTCTCCCGTGCAGTGTTATTGTACTATATTTCAACATTAATACAATTTATGGTATAAGCGTCCAGCTTTCCGACGCGAGTCATTTATGGATTAAAGAATTCTCCCTCCAATAAATCTGGTTGTGGTGGGCCATTTGTTAATAGTAGGTGAATCACAGAAGAAAACCAAAGTCCATTATAAGTCTCCCTAGGTATCACAAAACGGATGACTTTTCTCTACTCGAAGCTCATGATTGGCCTAGAGTGGAATGAGCATTTTCCCAAGTACAGTGGTTGTAAGAATGATATCCAATCTCGAATTATGAAACTGTAAATTCACTTACTTTATATGGTGTACGTTTCACTCTATGGCCTTTGATTACATTATTCCAGTCTTCTGGTATTCGATCTCTTGATTTTATGTTCATCAGTCTCATGTTCTTATCACGTTCAAGGTAGGAATGACACGAACTGGGAATGTTACTTGAAAGAAAATGAACCCCTGCCTTTCATGTGCAATGCAATGAAGGCATCTGAATAAAGTATAATCCTTATTTTG
This sequence comes from Thermobia domestica, assembly GCF_964235325.1. Taxonomy (NCBI): domain Eukaryota; kingdom Metazoa; phylum Arthropoda; class Insecta; order Zygentoma; family Lepismatidae; genus Thermobia; species Thermobia domestica. The sequence goes on along the minus strand of NW_027656203.1, from coordinate 27,851 downwards.
ACTACTGCAAGAGTAACAGAAAAGCTCAAGATTATGGATGTTGGGAGATGATTTGTCTTACTATTTTTTTTAAAGAAATAGATTGTTGAAGCTACATTTAGCTGTATGATCAGTCAACACTGGAACATACAATTGAACGTTATCGACAAAAGAGACAGAAAAATAAGAGTAAAATGAATTTCCCTTTCTTCCACTGTAAGTAATGATGATACCTCCTTCCATTTTAAAAGGATTTTTAAACTGCTATAGCAGGCTAACCGTAAACCTTTTCCCTCTTTCGATATATTGAATGAATCTCACAGCGTGCTCAACAAGATGGCATGAAAATCGAAATTTCGCTTAAAAGTGGACATCCCGCATTTCCCCCTGGACTCCTCAAACGTTAATTAGAAGGTTGCTATCTTTTCTTTAGTCGAGTTCTTTCTATAAAATAACATTTTTCTTTGTTTCTAAATTTCTCAGCTGTGAACAGTTTCGAAAAATCATGACCTTCGTTGATAGTCGGAATTGGAAGACTTGGTTTACAATTTTGGTACAAGTTCTCAACGAAATTACTCGTTCTCCAGTTATTTTTTCCTGTAAAGATTTTTAACAGCGTGTTAATTTCTTTGCTCTGTCTGCAGGATGCTAGGTGGGTTGAGCTTTTGCATTACCTACCCATACCCCAGGTGCGGAAAAACTTTGTATTCAATGGGTTTTCTCGGTGTTCTTCTGTTTCATAACGGAGACAATTGGACCATAAAATACCTGATTACCAAAAATGACGACATAATCACGGGCACTGGCACAACCGGTATGCGTCAGCACAGAATCTACTGAAAACAGGATATTTGAGCCTACAACGACACGGAGCCGTCGACATGTTTCACTGTTGACATTGTGCCAAAGCGTCATGGTCCATTATAAAGGCCATCCATGTCAGGTCATATTCATGTCATGTAACTTGGCAGACTGATTGTCGACGCCGGTTGAGGAAGGTGCTATTTGTTTCTCATTATTTGCTCCGCAGTCAGACGATGATTCAGAGTGACAATACGCCGTAAGGCTTGGCTAGATCTGTCAACGGCGGTATTGTTCCATCCACTGTTTCACTTCGCGGATGAGGATTTGCAGGTTGTAATCACTTTGGACACTCCTTTGCGGCACACCTAACAGGCCTGTAAGTTTAGTCGCGCTTGCAGAACTTGACGGAGAAACAATTTTCCTTAAAAACTAAATAGAACTCTCATTTTACACTAACACGTCTCAGCTCACTGTCCATTCACGTTCTACTACCCCTCACGTAGTATGGAGTTGGCCGTAACACGCCACTACCATCGTCTCAGATCTGTGGTGGCCGCGTAATCTTTGGTGACCCAGATATATGACGTGTTTCCAACTCCAGGTGTGACTGTTAAATAGTTAAGCGTTTGTAGATCTGGAAGAACAAATATTGGTACGTTGGGTATATGGGCATTCAGTGGAAGCTTATTTAGTGAATTCGTTGATAGTCCATAGAAAATACAATTTTAATTTCGGATACTGTTACAAAGACTTACTGGAGTTCCGCTTTCATATTGCCTAGTGGTTACATGGTTAGCATGCGCGCCTTAAGTGCGTGAAACTCGGGTTCGATTTCTGGTGGGACCTCATGTGGTTAGGATCCCGCGTTAAGCTGCATTTCATGTTTCCTATAGTCTCGGTGCTGTATAGGATACTAAGCCCTGAATCAACCAACAACTCTTGCGTAAGGATCTGAAGAAACGGATGAATGTGATGCAGATATGTAAAGAAAGCTGAAGACAAAAACTACCAAAGATGGGATAAGATTGGGTGTTAGAAATCAAAAAGTTTCAAGTGCGCTAAGTGAAAGATGTTTTTGTGTATTGAGAAAATAGAAACTGTCCTGATGATTTGCATGTAAAGTAAAACAGATATGAAATACAGAAGAAAGAAGGGACATAATAATAATAAATATTACAATTTCAACACCAGACTCGGCTGCGGAGGGAAGTCATGTCCGTAAAACTTAAAAGTTTTGTCGGATCAGACTGAGAGAATAAATGTTACTGACTGTTCCTATTTTTGTCATCAACAGTCAGAACACGAGAAAGTATTACATCTGTTTGTTTTACGCAATATCACTATTTTTTACTGTCGTAATTTACCTTACAAGCCGCCTTTGGTAGACACCTTTAACATATTGTGCTCGTATTTTGATAGTTGAACAACTCTAATATACATAGTGCACTAGATAACAAATATACTGAAATTCACAGGTTTTCTTTATTTTTTCGATTAGGCAGGTTCGAGTTATTAAAATAAATATACCTACAAAACGTCATTTCTATGTTTTATAACACTTCAATTTAAAAATATACAAATTTGCTTTTCCTACGATACAAATACACAAATATATAAATTTGTATGATTGCAGATAATTACCTGGGATTGAAGAGGTTAAATAGAAAATATCGAAATATTGTGAAACATTGACATATTAAAGCATTAAAAGTTTCGAAGAATCGTAATATCGAAATGCTGAAAAATACCGAAATATTGAAAAATATTGAAATATTAAAAACATCGATCTTAAAAGTTTTCGATACTTAAAAATATCTACCAATCGATATATCGCAATATCGCACAGCTGTACGTGGGACCTGTCACCGAGGATTTTCTTTTAACCACTGTTCCTCTTCGAGGGTGTGGTTTCCTCGTAAATTTTGTAGGATTTCATCCCTTTGACCGTCACCTAAATATTTAGTTTATTATTATTTTTAAACTAATGAGTTCCGTTTGACAAAATAAGGAAATAGTGTGAAAGTTGGAACATACAATATGTAGGTATGTATGAATCTGTGATCTGCAAGTGTGCTTGTAAGTCTTCAATCTTAGACCATTCTAGTGTACCTCTTAGGATACATTTGTTTTTGCTCTTGTCCAAATAAATTAACTTTCGCTTCAGACACTGGTCCCAGACCTTCTTACATGGAGCAGCAGAAAATCGAACTACGTGTGTAGATAGAAACAATAATTGTGTCCCGATAAGATCACGCTCTGTGTATATGTTTTACGCTAGCCTATCTTCCATTCATTTATCACAATCTTTGTTTCTGTTCCCATCGTTTCTGGAAGTACGAGTTGTAAATATATGAATATACGTTTCTCCAATTGTGATCAATGCCTCCCCTGATTTCAACCCACCTTCTGCTCTTTAATTATGTCATGTGACAGACAGGCTACTGTGAGTAGACGCGACTGCGCAAACGAAAATTTCAAGGTTGCGTCGGTACCAACAAGCACTGTGAAAATTTGCTTGTGTGTTTATTCCCCTGCACGACTCACCCTTACGTTTCTCCATCCCGTAAGCAGGGTAGTGCCAATAGATGCGGTATGCGTCATATTTACACACCGTTTCTTAGTTAAAGTGTGAGACCACCAGGAGGCAGCTAATTCGGCAGAGCATATACACGGTTTACACAGATTCTCACATTTTTCTATAATTATTGGGACCATCCCGAAATTCGGCCAGGAGGCCCAGGGGGTCGCCAAGAAGCTCCTGTAGGCTTAAAAATTATTGGCACCGGAAAATGTCGCAACAATTCCGGTCCCAACTGGTAAGGTGTAAAACTATATGCAGGTACCAACAAGGATAGGAATACGGGAACACAAACACACACACACTAGGGGTGTTCGATAAGGCTGAGGACCTATCGAACTTCGGGAGTGAAAATTTATCGAGTTGTCACCGGTTACTCGAAACCGTTCGAGTATTTGAAATTATCGAAGTTTCGGGTATTATCGAAATTTCGAGTATTATCGAAGTTTCGAGTATTATCGAAGTTTCGGGTATTATCGAAGTTTCGAGTATTATCGAAGTTTCGAGTATTATCGAAATTTCGAGTATTATCGAAGTTTCGGGTATTATCGAAAGTTTGAGTATTATCGAAGTTTCGGGTAATATCGAAATTTCGAGTATTATCGAAGTTTCGGGTATTATCAAAAGTAGTGATGGACAGGTCGGTTCCTTCACCTCTGCAATGATTCCTTCTTGCAGCCAAACTAGTCAAACAACTTTTTTCATCTGATAAGTTATTGCAAAGTTGTATTTGTGAGGAGAAATTAAAGCGTACAAAAAGGGATTGCTTTTTCGTCCTACACACACGCACGCACAGGAAGTTCAATTTCTTCCTGAATTTTATATCTCTTGTTTGTTATTTGCTGACAGCTATTGTATCAGAGTTGTGAGACATAGGTCTTAAACGTACAAATAGGGTAATTTGCTTTTCATACGATATAGTATACACCCAAAACCTCAACCATATTAATCACGTACAATGTTGCTAAAATATTGTAGCAAAATATTATTTTTAAGCCGAATGTGTTATCTTCTGTCGTGTTTCCTTTTCATTAATGACCACTAGTTCACACATTGCCGCAATCAGATATGATGATGCTTTGGGCGCAAACTCCCCCTTTAGCCTTTCAGTAAAATAAATGTTAGTCAAATCAGTGGTAATTTCAGGGGGTTGCTCAGGATAAATATTCCTCCACAAACATATCTCTGATCATGTTCACCGTGGCTTACCAGTATTTTTGCTACTTTCACCCTCCGTGTTCAAAATCTTCCGGGGTAGGATTACCATAATTTCTGGATATTTTTAAGAATGGTGTGTGTTTATTGAGAAGTTAAGAAAAGTCTAATCTTTAGTTCCAAAACTGCTTATGCTCATTTTCTATACTTAATATATTTTTATATTGTTGTCTTAATTATTTCCCTGAGTAAAGTAAAAATGAAATGAAATCTTTGAGTTTACGTCCCACGGTTCTACCGGTTAGGCTAAAGGAGACGCTGATGATGAGTAATGAATGAAATGGTGGAATGAAGAAAGTGGAGAAAACGGGAGAACCCCGAGGAAACCCACGCACGCGGTGTTTGTCCACCACAAAGTTCACTTGGCGGGGGCTGGGATCGAACCCGGGACCCCACCTGAGTAAAGTATTCTTGCGAAGAACACCTTATCGCCATTGATTTTTTCATAAATATCAGCACGACTGAATTGCAAGCCAAGCACTTGACCAAACACAGCGAAATTTTCCAGTCTTCCATTTCCCCTAAAATTTCGGGCATTAGTTAATCCCAGACAATTTTCCAGACCGGGCTTGAATCTAGGACGTATGGTAAGCCTATCCCGGGGAAACCTTGAAGTCATCACTAAGTTTAATGAAGATGAAAAACGGAAATAAATCTATTTCCTCGACAGTGAATATACAGGGTGAGCATAAAGTGTTTCCCTGATTACAAAAGTTTATTACAGAAGAACCATTTGGCATAATAATATAAATACTGGCCAGTTACATAGGTTAGTATTACAAGTTTTTTTTTAAAGACCACTTACGTTACTTATGTTACTGATGGGCGATTTGCTTTCGTGATACCACAGCACGCATTGCGCTTTCTCCTTCTTCGATGCCATTTCGCCAACTAACATGCGCGCGCCAAGTAACGTACTGCGTCACTCTTGGGTAGCACTAGTAGGCGGCTTTAAAAACGTAAGAGTTTTGCATCAATTCAGAATAACGTGGTGCACTATTTTATACAGTGTGTTTCAAAACAACATCGCCAACGTTTGGGAAGCGATTCCTGACATATGGTTGCCATATTACCTGATTTTAGCGGATACCACCAGATTTTCAGGTCTTATATTCCTCCCCCGCTTAATCATCTCTTAATCACGAAAAACCGCCCGCTTTTTTGGATTGGAGAAAAATCTAAGATGACTTTGTTGATAAAGTGTTCTTATATTCAACGTAAACCGCTACATTTCTGTGTCAATCTCAATCGCGAGTGGACAGACGACAGAAACAAGATGAACGTAGAAACTGTCAAATTATTACTACTGGTTTTGTAAATACAATATGAAAGACATATCATGCGTAGAACTTTATGATAAGATTTTATGCAATCGAATTTTTTAAAAGAAAGTTAAAGGGAATGAAAAACGTAAAAATTTCGCATAATCATGCACATTTTGGTTCAACCCATGAATACTAATGTATGATCTCATGGGTGCATATTTCTTTGATAACATTCTGTCCAGTTCAACTCAACAAGTCTATGCTGTTACGTAATCTATATGTTCAACTAGTCTTTATATATTCAGGAATGATTGCAAATTGAACTACGGTATCCTTAGCATTTTGTTTAGATTAGATTCATTATTAGTATTTTTTCTTTTAAAATGTTTATACTGTATTTCATATATTGTGAAACTGTGGTAATGTCGTATGTAGAGATGTAAAAAAGCCGGCTTTTTTGAATCGATGGTTTTTTTTCACATAAAAAGCCGGCTTTTTTGGGAAAAAAACGAGAATTTTGAAAATTTTGGCTTTTTTTATTTTCATGATTTTTCTATCTAAATAGCTTTCTTATAGTATATTCTATACTTAGATAAGAATTCCATGACCTAAATGCCATATTTCGCTCTAAAATTCACCATCAAGATGGATGGAGCACATGTTTTACGAATTAAAGCTAACATGAAGAATGTAGTATTTGAGGGCAATTTTAGAGGCTATTTAACTTTATTTTAACTTTTGAGTTATCGATATTTTTTCTTCTCGATATCATTTCAGTTTGTCGTCTGTTTCATTTCTAAGAGCTTAGTACTCTAGCTTCTAACGCAGAAGTTAAACTTACGTTTTTAGCGTACGTTTTTCAATATATCCGTCTAACCGTACTTCCACATTTCAGTTATACTGTAGCTGTGCAACGATTTAGCAATAATTTTCCGGATACAACCTTGAATACTAATTTATACAAATAATCAGTAGCGGATTTAGAAACGTACTTTGGGACGGGGTTCTCTGATTGTTTCATTTTCTAAAATCTCCTAATTTTATTTGGGAGGAGTTTGAAGTTTATGAGTACAGGCATAACTAATACTGTATTTCGTTTCGTTTGTATATTTAGCGATAATCTTCCGGATACAACCTTGAAGATCATTTTATACTGAGAATCAGTGGCGGATTTAGAAAAGTATTTTGGGAGGGTTTTTTTCTTACTAATGTTTAGTTTTTCTAAACATTCGTAATTTTTATTTGACGGCAGCTTAAAGTTTATGAGTAAAGGCATAACTAATAGATATTTCGTTTCTTTTAGACATTCCGTAATTTTGGGGAACGGGCTTCAGTCCGAAAGACCGCCCCCCCCTAACCCTTGCAAAACCGTCACTGCTGGTAATTAGTAATAATATCGATTTAAAAACAATAAGAAATGAAGTCAGCCAACTCACAGTACACGCACTATTTCTACTTCATAGATGGAATGAAGAAAAGTTTTGTCAGAATGGTCGAATGCTGAGTTGAATTCCGGACTTCTCGATAGAAGCGCAAAAGCTCCAGTCAATCATGTTTGTTGTGCAGTTGTATTTATCTTAACTTAAATATATTCCGTAGTCATTTTTTTTTGTGTGTGTGTTGGTGGGGTGGGGAGAGTTCCATAATGATATGAAGGGTGTGAGCCAAGAACATGGTAACTAACAAATTTTCAATTGCTGAGTTACGCAGCATGAGATAGGCAGCAACGCATACCGCTTCGTTTAATCCCTCATGAGCAGAAAATTTCTAATTTCTTAAAATAGTAAAATTATGGGTTACCATGTTCTTATCTCACACGCTTCATGTTCAATCCCTCTTGTTAAAAATACAGAAAACTTGAGGACTGAATAAACCGTGATGGTGCTTATGTAAAACTGTAGAATTTCAAGAATATACAAAACCAAAAGCTCTGGGTGTGCAGCCTTTAAGTGTATCATATAAATCTAAGTATTTTTCTTATGTTTTATTTTAATTTTATTTTGTTCCAAAAAGAGGGTATGAAATATTTTGAAGTAAAAATACTACATAGAATTTTGCTACTTATTTGAGTATTTTTTAAAAAAGAAATATTTACTTTTAGGGTTGGCTGGTTTACACCAGCTGTTTTTCTTCTTTTTTAAAAAATAAACAACTGGTTTAAACCGAAAAAAAATAAAAGGTACGAAAAATGCGAATCGTGTGAACTTCATTGTGACGTTTCCATACAATAAACCATCTGCATTAGTTTTATTTCCTTTTCACCTTTTAATCAAGGTGTCCCATGTTCAATTCTCGGTCGAACCACAACCCTTCTTTCATGCGTAAACAAAGTAGCGATTCGGATGTCACTTTAAGCAAAAGTCTTCTCCTTGATAACCTCGGTATTACGTAAGGATGTTAAGCCTGAACATACGAAACGAAACTAAATTGTATATTTCTGCATGCCTGAATGCCTGTTGTTTTATAAAGAAGCCAAGGTTGCTTAAATATACTGATATAAATTGACAAAATTTATCGATTGCCCACGTAGCTTCCAACATTAGCTTGGATTGTACTTTCAATGATATGTACGCACTAAATTTGTAATTTAATACCTCAGTTTTAGCGTACTGATTATGATACGTTGACCTTTAAATTTTACATGCAAACCAATAACAGGATTTTTTCCGTTATTGTTTTACATTTAGAGTAATGACGGGATTTTCCCGATGGCTAGGGCGGGAGTTTTTCAATTTAAGAAATTTACTGACCGGACTTCTTTAAGCTTATGTGACCTCTTCCAGCATAACCCCGTTGTTGCATAATAACACCAAGGCGAAACAAACATTTCTGTCAATATGTAATATAAATACATATAGCAAAACATCTAAACCCCGAAAAACCTGGTTTAAACCAAAAAAGTCTAGTTTAAACTCCCCCCCCAAAAAAACGGGTTTTTGGCATTTTCAAAAACAACCATGGCTCTTGCCAACCCTGCTTACTTTTGTATGTAGGAGATTAAAAAAAAATCTTATTATATACATTGGTTAATCCTTTGGAATTCATAATGTAAATATGTTGAGAAGTAAAACTGTTTGAAATATCTTTTCGAAATTCATGGTTTATTTTCGATGTTTTATATTATTATCGTCATCAACCAATAATTAAATGACTTTTTGTGTTGTAGAGAAGCGAAACAAAATCTGGTTTATCAATTTAAAGCAGAATTTTCAAAAAAGCCCAAAATTTCCCAAGCAAAAAAGCGAAGCAGAAAAAACCGAGTTTTTTTTCAAAAAAGCCGGTTTTTTTCCGAGCCCTTGCATCTCTAGTCGTATGTTAGTATGATTTCAAGTAGAAATTTTTGATAATGATTAGAAATTTTATGAGATGGATCAAGACTCCTAAATATGTTTTAGCTTTCTTACGATAAAAGTTTAGAAATTATTTTGTATTTCTTAGAGAGAAAACCATATAAACGACATCTGCCATATATCGTTTTTTTTTAACAACAGATATCCTTAATTAGAGATATCTTACTGTAATACTTACTTAATACTTACTTTACAATTCGAGACTCTCATTTGTTGAACTTAATAAAACATTAAAGGCAAAAACTAAAATTGCTTTACTTTAGTTTTGTTAGAAAAGTACATTGGAAGTGTCACTTAACAAAGAAATCACTAAAAAAATAGCCAGAAGGATCGTCAGTATTTGTAATACACTAGTTCACATCAGTACTTACGGTTTAGAATCCCCCGCTTTTCTAATTTCAAAATATGGCAACCCTATCCTGAGACCAAGATAAAACAAAATAAACCAACCTGGGTGCACAAATGCTTCCTTTTGGAGTTATAGGCTGCCGAAAACATGAACAAATGAACTGTATATGTCCATAGCTCCAATACTATAGGATCTACCGTAGTCGGTTCAAATTTTTATTTAGGAACTAGTATGTGCCCTATCCAAATATCCAAGTTTCAGAATGATCCAAATATCCCATATGATCTTTTCGCTGACATTTTCACTACAATAACTTGAACACACTTTCCAGTACCGTTTCAGCTTGAATTAGCAGTATAACCTTGTTTCCCCATAGAAAAATCTGATTACAACTGAAGTGCAATGTAATCGTAATTGGTTTCAAAGACATTGGCTTCTTGTTTCGGAAAAGAAAGAAACAATGATAAGTAGTCTATTGTATGCAAGACACAACAGGAGAGATAGGGTCTAATATTTTTTTCAACAACTGCAAACTAAGTAACTGCACGACCATCTTTCTTTGAAAGTATGTTTGCGACAATATACGAAGCAGCTGAGAGAACTCTTGAAGAAATAATGTTTTTCTTTTTACCCTTAAGAACTGATCGGAAGTTATTTTAATTTGATATGGAAATTGAATCAGAGTCATTGAAATGTAAGTCAGAGCATTATGTTTTCTCCCCTTTCCCCTTCATCCCTTTTGTCCCTCCCTGGTTCGATCCCCGACCAAGTAAGTTTTTGGTAAACAACATTGTATCCGTGGGTTTTCTCGGCGTACTCCCGTTTACTCCCACATTCTTATTCCACCAATTATTCCATCATCATTCACTTCCCTTAATCATCCTTCTCCCTTAGCCTAAAGGGCATATACGTGAGACGTTAAACTGGAAGATTTCATTTAATTTCATTTTCCTTTAGTCTCTGTTCTGTCATATGTAAAGTTCTCCCTTGTGCATATTACCATGCCATGAGGGCATATAGGGAGTGTGGAGTTAATTCTCCAAACTTTCTTGATCTCAGTCGTAGATGAATGTGGTGTTGTTGGCACCACGCTTCGGTCGCATTCTTTCCCCCTTCCTCCCAGGTACGCATTGAATCTGAGATTGGTAATGTCCCAGAGCCTCACGGCATCTTATATACAAAATCAAATATCGTAAGGTAACCAAGAGCAACAGATATTTGACACATGCATTTAGACCAATCCCCTTTAAAATCGGACAACTCATTCGAAAGTTATCGTAGCTTTTACACGCTCAAAGTAAGAACAAATACTTGAATTCGGGAAAATTACCCTTGTCGTATGGCAACCAAAACAATAGGTGTCTGGTGAAAGCAAACGAGAGCATTTTAAAATGACTTCCATCAAAATCGGACAATCCGTTCAAAAGTTATCATCGGACGCCACATACAGACAGACAGACAGGACGGCCTGTAATAGAGAGCTTCGCACCCACAATTCTCAAGGTTTGTTTCACGACAATCTCAAATAATCGAAGGCATTCGAGCGCCGGATGGTAACGGAAGTTTGATAAGTCTTCAGCCTTATCGAATTTTCTTACCTCTACCTATATCAGTAGCTGTTTCCATACAGAACTTTAAATTAAATCCTCGAAATCATCTGCCTGCCCCGTTATTGGCGCAATCGGCAAAGTGACTATTAGTAGACTAATGTTGTCTTGGATTCCAATTCCATTTGGGTGATTCATGTTTTCTCTTCCTCTTTCTCTCTTCTGACAGACTGCTTAAACCTTGTACGGATCTGTGGGGAAAAAAACTTTTCCTTCACTTTATTGCTAAGGAAAGAAGTTTTAAAATGAACACCCTGCATATATGTAATACATATTATATACAACTATGATAACGTCTAATACATTGTTTCTTCCGAACACTCCGATAATCCCGAACTTTTCAAAATATTCAAGAGACTCGACTAATGCGATTATATTGATATATTTCTGTATTTGTTGCTTTCAAACAATTCGAGACTCTCGAACAGTTCAAGTGTCTCGAAGTTGTCTAATGTTTCTTACATTTCGAGTGCCTCGAACACTTCGAGAGTCCCGAACATTTCGGGAGTCCCGAACATTTCGAGAGTCTCGAACATTTCGGGAGTCCCGATCATTTCGAGAGTCCCGATCATTTCGAGAGTCTCGAACATTTCGGGAGTCTCGAAAGTTCGATAATTCGATAAAATTAAAATTCTTTATCGATGAAACGGTTTTGAAATTTTATCGAATTGTTATCGATTACTCGATTATCGGAACAGCCCTAACACACACACACACACACACACACACACATATATATATATATATATATATATATATATATACACTTCGGGCAGTGTTCGTAGTTTGATGGAAATTTCTCTAATATAGGGAAATTTCATAGGTAAATTTAGCAAAGAGGAGAAAAGGAAGTTTTCAATAAAACTTGACCGAGAAGGATTTTCGTGCTAAATGGGATTTGTGAATTTTATTTCACTACCAATTACAAATAAAATTTATTTTTACGCATTCATATTTTTAAATTACGAACTATACTGAAGGAAACCAATATAATGAGAATTAAGAAAAAAAAGTGATCGCAAAATTACAAAATACGAAAGAAAATGTGTAATAAACTAGAAATCAGATGAAAGTAAACACAAATTTACAAGTTAATTCTTAGCTTATATAGATAATGAAAGCTTCTTGTACAGTAATTTGTAAACCAAATATTAATAAGTCAATATATAGAATTCCCTTCTGTGAATAGTATTTTAGTATATACATATTTGTTTTATAAAACAAATGTATTTTATACGTCTTGAAAATGTCCACATAAAACTGTATGATGGGAAACGCCACATTGAATTTGGGACTAGATGGCAATGCTCAGGGACGCAGCCACGATGGGTCCAGCGGGTCTGGACCTCCCAAAAATTTCGAAACTACTAACATTTGTAGATTTTCTTGACGAACTATACTTGTTTAACAGAATTGATTAATGTAGGGTAAATATTTTATTTTAGGTTCATCATGTACTCTTTCTTATCTTATAAAAATGATAGTTTTCATTTTTTCTGAAAATATAGGTGACTGATTAATTACTTATTGCTTTTTCGGGTGCAGAATAAGACAGGTTCGATATTGCATAGATTTATTGGACTCCCTCAAATACTTTGGACCCCTCCCAGCAAACATTTCTTGGTGCAGAATTGGCAATGCTGTTAGTTTTGACGATCTTTGACTTTTAGCTTCTGTTAAATGCTGATCCTACTCCTGGATGGTTTCAAAGTTTGCTTTCCAGAGTGTGTCATATTGATAGCCATTGTTTTCTTTCGTGTGGAACCAAGATGGATGATTTAGAATGTAGTTTTTCTTTTACGCTCGTGTGTGGATTGGTGTATATGTGACATTCGTGATTCATATAGATACCTCTTTAGTCTCACTTTTTTAATCACCTTTGGATATTAGTGATTAGATTTATTTGAGTTGGGTGTGTGCTCTAATTCTGTAAATAACCCACAAATTTTGAATGAATTTTATACCTTGACTTCTCTTAAATAACTTCTTTTTTAAAAGCAATTTGCCCAGCTCTACACTGAAGAAAAAACTTGCAATTAAGGCTTAGACAAACCAAGCAAAGTGTAAATCAAAAGAGTGTTCGAAAAAGTTCCAGTTTAAATTTAGAGGGTATCTTATGGCAGCAATGTTGTTTGCCTTAGATACATTTCCACAATTTGTTTTAAATTTTCCTAGATAAACTCTGAATAAAGTGTATTTAATTTACATTTTTTATAACACTAATCTCTGTCATGAGCTGTCTCCAATCTACGCTGCAGAGGAATTTGGACCACTGTCAGGGACTGGGTTTGCTAGAATGAACTGTCCGCAATAATCTGGAAAAATTATTTAGTGAATCTACATGGCTTCTGAAATTAATATTAACTTTACCTATGATGCCAGCTAAAGGAGACAGGCGGTTTTCCACATCGAAAAAATTGACACTTTCAGGAAATTGAATGTGCCAGGTAATGTTATCACCATTGGTTATGCTTCCCATCGAGAAAGACCTGATAATGGGAATACCAGAGTTCAACCAGCATGTATTAGATAAATTTACTCCAGTCAAAGAGAGAATAAACATACTAATTAAATAAGGTAACCAATCGGATAAAATGTCCTGCATTATTTTTTTAAAATATAGTTTTCTTTAATTTCATATGTCATATATCATTTGCATCTAAGTTATGCTGATTAGTCAATGAGTCCAATTTAAATCTTCTGTTTCCGATCATTCGTACTGCAACACCCGAAGCCACAATCCACCGGGCGCCACTGTTATTGTTGTTAAATATCAGTATAAAATGGACTCTTGAGCTGTATCTGGTGTAGGGGTAGATCCAGGAGGGCGATCGGAGCGATAGCCCCCCCCCCCCCAGAAGAGGAAACTTTCTTAGTTTATACATAAATAAAACCCATTCCAGAGTTTGGAGCTCTTAAAAGTAGCTCTAAATATTATTATTACAACCAGCCGCCCTCCCGAAAGTCCGTCCTGGATCCGCCTCTGATCTGGTGATTGTTAAATAAAACACATTAAATAAAATAGAACAAATACGCATCATGGACAAAAGAAAAATATAGACAAAGATGCTCTCTTCCTAAAAGTCTTTCTTAAAAAAGAAAATAAAAGTTGTAAACTAAAAAATGGAAGCTTTTCCACTTTTTAATTTCAAATGTAATTTTTATTTTGAAAACAAATTAAATCCGAGGAAGCAAATGAGAAAACCCGCAAGTCAAGTGAGAAAACTCTTCTACACTGCTTGAAAATTGCTAAGGAATACTGATTTGTGCCACGTAGGGTTACCGGCAGCCGACCAATTACAGTGAAGTGCACTAGAGGGCGTAGTTGAGCAGGACCCGTTATTTGTATGAGGCAGTGTACGAAAGCTTTGTATTCAGTCGAAAGTGCATGCAGTGAGGTGTTTGACGTAAATAGCGCCGTATATGGTGGAAGTCAGTTCTGTGAAATTCATGAGTTAATTTTAGTTTAGCGTCCCGTTCAGCAGCGAGGCTATATGAGACATGGACCTACTGATTAACGTGGAATCCGAACCACATGAGCTCCCGCCGGGAATCGAAACCGGGTCTCCCACGCCAAAGGCGCGTACGCTAACCGCTTAGCCACGAAGGAGCTCTCTGTGAAATTCAGTGTGGTGGAGCAATAATTAAGTGTAAAATGACTTCAAGACAGAATATGAGTGCGTACGACCGTGGACTTGCAGTTGGACTGCTGAAAGCCGGTCAAAATGTCACTACTGTGGTGACAGCAATGCGGGTGTCAAAAAGTGTCATCTCGCGATTTAAAAACGATGCGGAAAGTAGAAATGCAATACGAAAGTACGGCGGTGGTCGTCGAAGGAAGATCACACCTCAAGATAATCGATATGTATCCCTAGTGGCGAAAGGGAACGAACAGCTCACTCCGCATCAGATAGATGCAGACCTTACAACCGCTACCGGTATCTGCCAGAATCATTTTTCGGTGCTTAAATCAGGTTGGTTTGCATACAGGGAAGCCTGTTAAAGGAATCCCATTTCGACCACGCCATCGTCGCAAACGATTACCCTGGTGTCAGCAATACGTTGATTGGGATCAGTAACAGTGGTCCAGAGTGATGTTCTCCGACGAATTCTGTTTCAGTGTGACAAGTGATTATGGCCACCAGACACTGGAGAGAGCGGAGAACACGTTACGCACAACAAAATGTTCATGAACGTGATCGATAAGGCGAGGGCGTTATGTGGGCAGGCATTATACACAATGGCAGAACCCTGCTTCACATCTTTGGGTGAGGTAACCTGATATCGCAGTGGTATTGCAGAGAGATTCTTCTGAATCACACCTAGGTTTTCGTCGTTTTCTAGGGTGCAGTAGATCCGAAACCTTAATCCTATTGAGCATGCCTGGGACGTCCTTGGCAGACGTGTTTCGCAACGAACTCCTCGTCCTCGAACCTTCCAAAAACTGACAAACGCCTTGCGAGAGGAATGGGACAATATCCCCCAAGGACTCTTCACTAGTTTAGTGCACAGCATGAATAACAGATCCAAAATTTGCATTGGTGTCCGAGGTCATATATCTTGCTGAGGTACTCATATCTGGAATCCTGGCAGGAAGACCCATTTTGGGTGGCTGTTTGCACATGCTCCAAAGAGTATCTTTTCCTTTTTCGTTTTCTTCTTTTTCCATGTGGCACAATCTGTACCATTTTCCATTAAAATACTTCCACGCAGTCCCTACTGCATATTTTCTGCGTTGCATTTCTTTCCCCAATGTCTATTATGAGTTATCCCGAAAAATGTCACTGTTCCTTAAGAATTTATCGAGCAGTGTAGTTAGACTACAGTTTCCGTGATCAGACATTTTCTCAGATATTGAAAGGTGTTTCACCACTGCTTATTAAATTATTGAACCTTGAGCATAATGTCAGACAAACGGATTTTAAAAGGGTGTTGCCTGGACTTATAAACTGAGTTGAGTTGAGTTGATTTTAGTTTAGCGTCCCTTTCAGCAGCGAGGCAATATGAGACGTGGACCTACTGATTAACGTGAAATCCGAACGACATGAGCTCCCGCCGGGAATCGAACCCGGGTCTCCCACGCCAAAGGCACGTATGCTAACCGCTTAACCACGAGGGAGCTCTAACTTATAAACTGATGTACTATTCCAGCATTCACTTAACCTTTTCAGGACGAACGGCTCAACCCTTCAGCCAGCAATTCAAACCTCTCTAGCTCAGCTCCTAATTAACCTAGAGATATGATTTTGGCATGTATTTCTTCAGGAAGAATGGAACTTTCTAATCCTGTGTATATCATTCATGTAATGGGTCCCGCCGTGAAGGAGGAGGAGGGCAAAGTTACGTGTTTATAGTTTTCCCTCTCTCCCTTCAGAATTTGGGGGGAGTTACAAGGATAAAAAATGGCATCCATAGAGACAAATGAACATACTTACTAGCCATGCCCAGTCCATGACTTTTGGGCTTGAGAGGGGTGAATAGGAGGGGTATTGAATTTACCCTTTTTCTTATTGTATATTTTCTTATAAAGACAAAAAAAATATTTCAAATTTGAGGAACTCTGGCAACATTGTTATTCATCGTACGCAAGAAAAAAAATCACATTTACGACAGATATTTGGGACAATGATACACAAAAGTCAAACTCGTCGGTTCAATACAAATGGAAAAAGAAATTCGGAACTTCAAACCTACGTGACACATCCTGTATATTATTCAATATCCACTGTAATGTACTCTAACGTTGAAAGCCCTAGCGACATTCTTAATTATCACAGACACACAAACCATACCTCGTTGAAACCCTTATAAACCAGCCATTGCAACAATGTAACTTTTGTGTCTCAGGCCAAACCAGTAAAAGGAGAAGACAAAATTCAAAATTTTGGGTGGAAAATCAAATTTTTCGAAATTTGTCGGACTATGGCAACGCTGTTATTTGTCGTACGCAACGAAAATAATTCTCACATTTACGCCAGACATTGGGAACAATGATATAAAAAATGAATGGTGTAGTTGCAATAGGAGTGAAGAAAAAAATTCGGAACCTCGAACCTACGTGAACCATCCGGTATTTTTTTCAATAGATTGTGGTATACGCTAATATCGGCAGGCTTGGCCACACTCCCAATTGTCACAAGCATATCAGCTATATCTCGTGGAAAGCTTATAGAATAAAAATTCCAACAAGGTAACTTTCGTGTCTGTTGGGCCAAAATAGTAAAAGAAAGAATAAAGTGAAAATTTTGGGGAGAAATTCAAATTTTTCGAAATTTGTCGGACTATGACAAAGCTGTTATTTGTCGTACGCAAGGAAAATAATTTTCACATTTGCGCCAGTTATTGGAAACAACGATGTAGAAAAATGAAGGGTTTAGGTGGAATAGGAGTGAAGAAAAAAATTCGGAACCTCGAACCTACATGAATCATCCGGTATTTTTTCGATAGATTGTGGTATAAGCTAACATTGGCCACGCTCCTAATTGTCAAAAACATATAAGCTATACCTCGTTGGAAAGCTTATTGAACAGACATTCCAACAAGGTACCTTATAGAACACACACACACACACACACACACAGAGAGAGAGAGAGAGAGAGAGAGAGAGAGAGAGAAAGAGCAAAAGGAAAACAGTTATCAGCTCAAAACGCACCGTTCTATTTTTAGCCTGGTCAAGGTCAGTTGAACCTAAGGGTCGTAAATATGCAATACATTTCTTTCAACTCCCTCCTTTGACAAGTTATTTAGTTTTAGAAAAAATCTTCCTGCCGAAGCAAAGGAAAAGCAATGATCTTTCGACGAACAATGTTAGGTGAACCAATGCGAGTTTATTCCCTGGCGTTAGTAAGATAGAATTTTTCTGCATTCATACTGCACTTACACGGTTTATTTTATGCACAATTGTTCAGAATAACGGGGGTAACTTTGGGATTTTTTCTTGCATACAACAAACAACAGTGTTGCCATAGTCCGACAAATTTCGAAAAACTTGATTTCCCCCCTAATTTTTCATTTTGTCTTCTTTTTGTTTTACTAGTTTGGCCCGACAGACAATGTTTGTTCCATAAGCTTTCCAACGAGGTATAGCTGATATGTTTGTGACAATTAGGAGCGTGGCCAACCCTGCCGATATTAGCGTATACCACAATCTATCGAAAAAATACAGGATGATCCACGTATATTCGGTGCTCCGAATTTTTCCCTCCATTCCTATTGCACCTATACCATTCATTATTTTATATCATTGTCCCCAATGTCTGGCGTAAATGTGAGAATTTTTTTCTTGCGTACGAGAAATAACAGCGTTGCCATAGTCCGACAAATGTTTAAAAAATGGATTTTCCAACGAAAATTTTGATTTTCGTCTTCCTTTACTAATTTAGCCCGAGGGCCACGAAAGTTGCCTTGTTGGAATGTGTGTTAGACGGATTCCAACGAAGTATAGCTGATATGTTTGTGACAATTAGGAGCGTGGCCAAGCCTGCCAATGTTAGCGTATACCACAATCTCTCGAAAAAAAAATACAGGATGATTCACGTAGGTTGGATGTTCCGAATTTTTTTCTCCATTCCTATTGAATCTAAACCCTTCATTTTTTTATATTATTGTTCCCAATGTCTGGCGTAAATGTGAGAATTTTTTCCTTGCGTACGACAAATATCAGCGTTGCTATAGTCGGACAAATTTGGAAAAAATAGATTTTTTTCGCAAAAATTTTGACTTTCGTCTTCTTTTTTTACTAGTTTGGCCCGAGAGACACGAAAGTTACCCTGTTGAAATGGGTGTCTCATAAAGTTTCCAACAAGGTATAGCTGATATGTTTGTGACAATTAGGGGCATCACCAGACTTGCCAATGTTAGCGTATACTACAATCTATCGAAAAAATACAGGATGATTCACGTAGGTTCGGTGTTCAGAATTTTCCCTCCATTCCTATTGAATCTAAACACTTCATTTTTTGATATCATTGTCCCCAGTGTCTGGCGTAAATCTGAGATATTTTTTGCTTGCGTACAGTATATAACAGCGTTGCCACAGCCTGACAAAAATCTTAAGAAATGTATTTTTTTTTGAAAATGAATTTCGTCTTCTTCTTTTACTAGATTGGTCCGAGAGACACGAAAGTTACTTTGCTGAAATGTGTGTTCTATAAGGTTTCCAACGACGTATGATTTTTTTGTGTGTGACATTTAGGGGCGTCGCCAAGCCTGCCAACGTAAGGGTAGACGAAAATTTCTCGGGAAAATAGGAACAGGATGATTCACCTAGATTCTATCTTCCGATTTTTTTAACCTAGCTATTGTACCTTTGCCCATCATTTTTTGGTATAATTATTATCAATGTCTGGCCTACAGGTCAGAATATTTTTTCTAGCGTAGACTAGAAACAGTGTTGCCAAACTCACAAATTTCGAAAAAAATAATTTTTCACTTTTTCTCTTTCTTCTTCTACAGGTTGGGTAGGGCAGCCTCAAAGGTTATCTTACTAGAATCGTTGTTTCATAAGCTTTCCAACAAGGTATAATTCATACCCATGGAAGAATTAGGAGGGGTGCTGGGACCGCTAAAGTAAAGGTCTACGATTTTCTTGAAATCCCTGCCCGTTCTGAAAAGGTTAATCTGTCAGAGAAAAGCTTGGAAAGACCTGTGAGGATGGCTAACTATCGATTTTTTTAAAAATAGAATTACTCGTACAGCTGTTTCCAGCAAAATTTAAACCTAAGGCCGTTCATACAGATGTATATGGACATTTCCACTGATTTTTATATATTGCTCTTAAAAAAACTTCAGAGCTAGTTCATTACGGAGAAGACTTCATTTCACTCATGCGATGATTCTAACCAGTCAAAATTTAGGATTGAATTCTGGTCTGCTACTCGTGCGCTTAAAACAACGACCAACATGTTTGTACGTGTTACAGGTCGGTACAGGGGGAAAGGTCTGCGCCGCTCACTAGGAAAACGGCTTAGCGGAAGATACAATCCATGTTTTTCAAAAGTTTATTTAAAAAGGAAGCTATTTATTTATTTATTACCAATTATTTGAACTATCTTTGACATCGTTTACAGCCTGAGGTAAGAAACATTAATATTCTCATGTTTCGGTCACCGACTGACCCTAAGAAGCGAATTTTATTCATTCTTAAGGGAAAAAAATCAACAATATAAAAGCATAGTTATTTGATAGTAGAGTGCTAATTTCTTATATGCAAGTTCATCGTGGATTCGATAGTTATGCGCTCATGGGGAAATCCAAGGAAATTAATTCATGAAAAACATTTCTCCATGTAAGAATAATCTAAATTCTTGAGTTCAACACAAGGACGCACAAACTTACGATGACAATTATGTTCATGAGCAGTCTGATAATTTACCAGTGCTATTATCGAACTACTTTACACATTAGCAATATTATATCATTATCGCGCTTACTGTCGTTATTTTAGCCCATAGAACATACTCGTAAATTGTTTGTATTAGTCCATGTGAACATTTACTTATTGGCTGAAGTGATTTAAGCACATGAGTTAACATTTAGACCAAGAAATAAACAGATGTGGTCTCACAGTAATAAATAACAAACTAGTTACAGTGGCTTACTACTGAATAAAATAAAATGAAATTTTTACTTTTATGTTCCACGAATATGTCCTTAGGCAAAGGGAGACGGATGATTAATGAAAGTGACTGATTATAAAAGAATCGTAGGAATGGTCATGTGGGAGGAAACGTCTGAATCTCGAGAAAACACACGGACACGATGTCCACCACAAATTCATATGGCTTGAATTCGAACCAGGTACCCCTCACACTAGAGATAGCGCTCCACTATTGATTCACTGTGTCCTTTGATAATGAATGTTTCTGATATGTCATGACGAGTAATGAACACAGTATTCTGTTCCAGTGAGTGTAAGAATATAAGGGAAATCAATCTACTGGACGAAACTTATCAAAGGCTGAACTCTTCAAACGTTTGCTTTTATTAATTATTTTTTTTTTAAATTGTGGACTTCAGAACACAAAACACAATACTTTCACGATATAATTTTTTGCAAATGTATTACCATATACCAAACATTAATCACCTCAGAGCCGAGGGGGCAGCCTTGTAGCCACCCCAGAAATTTAGGGTGCCGTGGTAGAAGTTATGGGCGCTAATCCAACCATATTATAGTTCACATTTGCAAGCCTACGTTGAAAATTTCAGGGAGCACTAAAAATTTAGGGGGCTGCTTCCCGTGGATACGGGCCTATCTGTAGGGGAGAAAGTATATAAACTCATGTTTGTATACTTAGAACACTATTTCGTGTGAAGTTATTGAAAACAAAAAGCTGAAGTTTCAAAGTATCAACATGAGTAACACATAATGAATTTCTGTCAATATTCCTCTTGTTCAGGTTCGAAAAATCCTGGACGCCAGGTAGTCAAGGCGATTGGAAATAGGAGTTTGGCTCCTAAATAAGTTAGATCAAAAATAAAATTATGAAGGCCCATGTATTATATTGTAGTATTATGGTGCCTATGTTTGAGAACCGGCGCCGAGGTCACAAGAAACATTCTCGAGCACTTGTTTATGATGGTAATTCGGCAGCCTAACCATTTGTCTGCCTCTATTCGCTACAGCTTTCTTCAACTTCAAACTACCGCGGTGACCACAAAAGCATTTTCCTACTAGAACTAGTAAGAAAGTAAAGCGCTATATAATACGGTTCTTGTAGCATTAAGATTAGAATAGGTTAGCAATGGTGTGGGGTGACCAATTGCTAATATGCAGAGTAAATAGTAGAAAAAATGAAAGATGTAATAGGATATGGATATTTTTAAAGGGATTAAGAGCTTTTGTTGCAGAAAGTGCTTATTTGTATCCGTAGTATAATAGCATGGAGATTCACGACAAATTTCCAAAATAAAAAAAAAGTAATATGATGACCTAGATATTCTAAATCTGCACATGAACTGATATAGTGCTTTGGCTCTGATGTTTTTGGGGTAATATAGTAAAGTAATCATACTTAAGTGTATAAGTATCTAAAATATTTGTAATGATAGAACATTGCAAATGACCATTAATGTATTTCGAAATAGGAGAATAGGTCTTATCAACACGTTGCGTTCATATACAGTAAGTGTACTACTTAGTTTGCCATTTTTGCTTTTATTGTTCTAAAATTTATTTGTAGTTTGCAGTAAGAAACTGTAATATGAAAAGATTCCCTGAAGCTTCCAATGCAACTCAGAGCGATACGGACCTGTGACGTCACGCCAAAACCCTGTCTGCTGCCGTGACGTAAGCAGCTCATTTTCCCATTGTTTGAAACGTTGTATCTCCGTAACGAAGAAATATTTTTCTGAGATTTTTGGGATGTGGTATATTGAAGACAGGTTCTATACGACGGTGTCTTTAAATCACAACCTTTGGTCAAAAAGGAAATTTCCATTCCCAGACAGAAAATGCAGGTGATTTACAGGCGCCTGTGAAACATGCATAAACAGGCATATTTTTACAGGCACCTGTACATGCGCCTGAAAATGGAGCACTTTTAAACGCATGAGACAGGTATCGATTTTCTTTCAAGATCATTTCATGTTCATTTCACGGGAACAGGTAGTTTTCATGTTGATAGGGTTGCAATCTACCAACCGGCATATTCCATGTAGTTGACATACGTATACGTTACCTCGAGGATCTGACGACAGCTGCTTTTCATTTGATAAAAATGTAATTGACATGTAAAATGCATGTGAAATACAGGTGTTAGCCTACTAGAATGTAGGCTCCATACTTTAAGGAGGAATACTACTATTTGATCCATCTAATCCAAGGGTCTGCGCACGCCTCTGCATATGTGTCAGCACCTTGCATATGTGCATGTCAAAATGGAGACTTGATGTCTGGATATTGCATGTTCCCTACGCCTCTAACGTGAATGTTTTACTCTAATCAACCTTGTCCATGGCATTTACCTGTTTAAGCTATTTACTCACTACATGTATCTGTTTAATTCATTTATTGGCAGTCATGATCATTTTGTGTTCCCATTCATCTGTGCATTGCCTGTACACTGCATGTAGGTAAGATTACACTTTGCATGTTACAGGCAGTGTGTTCAATTCTATTCCAATGTACTATACATGTGTCAGGACCTTGCATATATGCCTGACAAACTGAAGACTTGGTGCCTTAATATTACATGTTTCCTACACCTGTAACATTAATGATGCACTCCAATCAACCTTGTTCATTGCATGCACTTGCTTTACCCATTTATTGGCGATCATGATCATTGCATTTTCCGTTTACCTGCACTTTGCCTGTATATTGCATATAGGTAGGTTCACACTTCGCATGTACGCTAATGTCTAAAATTATTGTCGCATGTATATAAAAATGTTGTTGTTGGGATATAATTTGATAACGAATTTGCCCGGTATTTCTTATAATGTTAGTATGTTTATAATCGGCAAAGACATGTATGTGGCAAATTTCGTGTCAAAAGAGCAGTAAATAAGAACAATAAAACGAAAATAAAACTTTCTTGTTTTTTTAGCAACATTTTGTTTCACTCATTCTAATTTTCGTATTTATAATTCTTTTCCTATGAAATTTACAACAATATACATTTTCCGATTATACATATAGTATCAGTATTAAAAGTACCCTGCAAAATCATTATCAAATTATATTTTTACAATAAGACAGCTATAGATATGCGACAATTATTTTGGACATGAGTGTATATGGAGATATTACAGGCAATGTATTCAGTTGCAGTCCCGTGTATTATACATGTGTTAAGACTTTGCAT
This sequence comes from Thermobia domestica, assembly GCF_964235325.1. Lineage (NCBI taxonomy): Eukaryota > Metazoa > Arthropoda > Insecta > Zygentoma > Lepismatidae > Thermobia > Thermobia domestica. Next base: position 3,895 of record NW_027656203.1, on the reverse strand, counting down.
AGCGAGTGTCCAATTGGAAATTTGTGCCTGAATATTGCATGTCTATGCCTATAACGTGAATGTTTAGTTCCAATCCACCTTGTTCACTACACGTATCTGTTTAATCCATTTATAGGCAATTATGATCATTGCATGTTCCCGTTCACCTGTACATTGCCTGTACACTGCACGTAGGGAAGTTACACACTTCGTATGTACACGAAAATGATAAATGTAAAATACCATATTCTACATCATGCATTTTCCATGCTATACACTAATACATGGTATGTACATGTAATGCGAATGTCACACATGCATATTATATGTTGATAAACAGGCACCTTCCTTGTACTTTTCATTCTTACTGTACTGCGAATGTTATCAACAATCCATTCAAGGTACTTTACATGCACATATTCCCTCCATTTACTTGCATTTGAGTGACTACGTGTGCATTGCATGTTCTCATTTTAATGTACAGGCTCTATACAACGCGTGTTTTCGTGCAAAATTTCCAACAGAAGTTTAATACTTTTTCGACATGCATAACACCTGAAGACAATGTGACTAATATTTTCTTTACACGTGTTTTCGCCGAAACAGGCGCCTGTATAACGCCTGTCAAAATCGTGACAGGCTTTTACAGGCAGTTCCATGTACAAAACATTGCATGTTTCCTAAAAAAATTTTCATAATAGTTTCAATAATAATAATAATAATAATAATAATAACGCGGTCAAGAAGGTGTGAAAAAGCCTTTGCTATTCAAAAGGAAAAGAAAGAATAACTATGTAAATTCCGTTGATAAAAATGTAAAAGCAAAGATATTGAGAAATAGAGAAGAAATTCCAAAGAACATGTTAATTTGCCAGGTATTAATTCAGACAAAGACGTAAGTATATTTATTTATTTCACACTATGAAGGTTATGGCATCTCCGGCTTGATGTCGATGATGTCAGTGAGATAACGTCCCTCGTTAAAGGCATTGGGAAGGAGACTACTAGAGGCCTAGAAAGTCCCATTCCGACATTTAGCTGGTGCGAGGGAAGAAAAACCTCTCTTAGGATAGCTGAGGCCTTTAGTAGTCTCCTTTCCAATGCCTTTAACGAGGGGCGTTATCCCACCGACATCATCATCAAGCCGGAGATGCCATAACAACCTTCATAATGTGGAATAAATTAATATACTTACGTCTTTCTCTGAAGTAATACCTGGTAAATTAACATGTTCTTTGGAATTTCTTCTCTATTTCTCAATATCTTTGCTTTTGCATTTTTATCAATGGAATTTACATAGCTATTGTCTCTTTTCCTTTTTAACCAATTCGAACAATTTCTTGGACATCTAGCAGATTGCGAAGCGACTCTTAGTTCGTCAACTCACAAACAAAGTTTACAAACTATCAACCAAATATTTTCGAAATGATGCACTGAAGTGATCGATGATTGTGACACGCTCATACGCTACAAGACACGCTTCTGACTTTCTTTTTCTACCCCTTCCTGTTAACAAATTTTCTTCAAATATTCTTTATGTGAAGGAGAGCGAAACAACAAAGAAAAAGGTTTATTTTTATCTCTTTTTTTTTACCCAGTAGGTCGCAAGAAAAACTTAGCTGCTAAGTATTTATCGAAATCAATCGTCACTTTCTTTGATGTCAATTGTGGCTACAAATGAGTAGTACTAATCCGAGGTTCGCTGTTATAGTTGGTGGTATGTTGAACGTTGTGAATGCTTCAAACCAGACCAATGATATGTCACGTGTTTTGTTATTTTTGTAGAGGTTAACGATTTCTTGGCGCAAATACATTGGGTTAACTTCCTCTTATCCCTTGAATTAAGGTAAAGACCACATTTTTTTCGGAACATTCTTTCGTGATTGGAAAGCAACTGGTTCCGTGATGATAGGCTCCGTATTGCTTCTACAATCAGTAGACTATAAATTTTGATCAAAGAGGACGTGAAAACTGTGGTCATTGCTCATGTCAAAACAACAACTTCAATGCCACCACATGAATTTAGGCCCTACACCTCACTTTCCTCCCTCCTCACCTATCGACTCAGGACTATCTCCCACTGATCTTTAGAAACCAAAGAGCTTCTAAGAGTTTCCAAGAAAAACATTTGGAAACAGCTTGATTTTATTTTATTATGATACCAGAAGTCAGATTTCAGAAGGTAGGGATAGCGCATATGACGTTTTGAGGAAAAACCACTGCATGTTCAGAGCGTTGTTTTCCATTATAGAAGTGATTCTCGAAAAACTCGATTCCACACCACGAAAATGCATACATTTTAAAAGAATTTAGACATTATTCGCGACAACAGCCTGACGACCAACGGTTTAGTGAGATTTTTTTGTTTTGAAATACAGTACATGAAAGGCAGATGTTATTTGTTCCAATGAAGTTAGTATACTATGGATCGAATGTAGCGTATACCTGCGTACTTCCTAAATTTTAGGTGGCTATACGATAATTTCAAAAAAAAAAATTAGAGGTGGGTGTACGCCGTACATCCCTGCCCCAACTGACTGTCGGTTCGTTTTATGTACACATGTATTGCTAGCATCTGAGAAGCTTGCTAGGCTGGGAATTTAGAGATGAGCAGTGTCTACACTCCTTCAACTTACAGTAATGGTTGTCATTCACGGGTCGCTAAGTTATTTTGAGGAGGGTCACCAGTGACAGGCAGGAGAAAACTAAAAACATTCTTCCGTGTCCCGCCTCCTCAGCTAAAACTAGCGAACAATACCTAGGATGAGTCAGTTTGAAAATGGAATGAAAAGGGGTAAGGGGTAATAATATGTTGACCATGTGACATACATTTCATAACGAGAAGCCTTGCTTGTTGGTATGACGTCAAGCAAATACAAGCAGAAAAGTGGTAGTTGTGTGTAATAATGTGTTGAAGTGAATTGCATTATAGATTAACAGTATTCCTTCTAGTGGTGAATGTGATATCTGATGTGACTTTTTTTGAATTATAGGCTGCGATTTCCCCCTGTGTAGTGCCTCCCCCGCCCAATTTCTATGTCCAGTAAACGTGTATATCCCAGCGGTGCGACAAAAAGAAAAAAAAACCGAAACAAATGTGTTTTTTTGAAAAGCATCCCGAAAATTACTTCATATTTTTCAGTGATCAAAGAAAGTGAACAACGTATTTCACCAGAAACTTTACAAGATGAAAAATCTGAGAGTGTTTGTGAATTCGAGGTGTCTGTAAATATGGAATGTGAACCCGTGGAAAGTGAGCATAGTGTTTCTTGCCCTTCCGATTACAAACTTACAGAAATCAACACTAGTTCCCCTTCCCCTCCACTTCTCAAACTAATGTTGACCATACTGCTGAAGCATTAGATTTCTCATAAATATCCAACCGATCGAGGTAATTTTAATTTCGAAATCCCAGCAAACTTAAGAAAGTGCATTTTGGGTTTTGGCCCCTGCAAACAATCCGGTCATTTTATTAGACGAGAAAAATAGATGTTTCTCTTCTGATTATTATTTTCAAAATACGCAACACGGAAAAATCCCACGACAATGGTTATGTTATTTGGAGAAACTGAACCGCACATATTGTGAGTCCTGCTGGCTCTTTGCTGACAGGAAAGCAACTCACTTTCATTCAGCATGGATTGAGGAAACAAGTGACAGGCAAGGACTAGCGAAAAAATTAGAGCACGAACGTGCTCAATATCATTTGCAAGTTTGTATTACTTACACATGGAAAAATAGTAGTACCGTGAGAGAGAGTTTAGTATCATAAATGGAAGACGAGATAAATCCAATCCTATTGCTCTTGGAATGAACACTTTTTCAGTCGTTTGATCTGAAATGACTTTGCAGTCTGAATAAATATTCTGTCACTTCAGGAGGTAGGAACCGCGGATACCCCCCTCCTTCAGTGTGA